>NC_069123.1:68279661-68579661 GCF_026914265.1 Mya arenaria
TCTAATGTCTAAGCTGACGCATTTCAAAGCCCTTATAGACAAAACAACATAGTTTTCTAATAGTAGTTACATTTTCGCTCGAAATCAGTTCGATGAATTTAGGAATATTTGGATTGCGCCAATTATATTGCTTAATGTATACAATTCTTAATTCATGGTATTAAGGACATTCTTAGAGAAAATGGAATTCATCTTCAAATACCTCAGTATAAAACATATTAACATTTGACAGTATTTACTTCTTATGTCATAAAACAGGTTAATATATAGTAATACTGTAATACTCATCTTCTAAATTATCAATATTAAAGGTATGATAATCTCAAATTATCAAGTGTTTTTTTAACTTTTGTATTAAAACAATTTTTGAACATGACTTTCTAGAATGTTTTTGTGCAATCGTTTTGAATTAATCTTTGAGATTGCCAAATCTTGTAAGCTAACAGCCTCTACTGAGACATAATATCATGTTGTATTTAAATTCTGGATAATGCACGCCTCTAAGTAGATGGGTTTATGGAGCAACTCCAAACACAAACAGCCGCAAATCAATATTTTATTCTATAATTTCCGATTCACCGTTTTCCAGTTTATTTATAATGTTCATCAATGAGATGATGATTTTGTAAGAAACAATGTTGCCCCGAATAGAAAGATTGCATGTGTGTATAATATAAATCTGTGAAAGATATCTGACGATTCCGAGTTGACTATAATCGAGAGAATCAAGAAAAATCAACCGGAATTGATATTTGTTCGATGCTTTCATTGAGACCCTAGAGGGAAAGCCGTCTTGTAACTGTGCTGGGTTATTTAATAGAAGGAAACCACGTGCCAAATTTGGTAGCGAGTGGAAACGGTTAAGCAAACGACGTGACTAATATATGTTGACAAGAACATCGACTACGTAAAAAAAACAACAACATTTTTTGTTCAATGAATGCAGAAATCATTTCCCCATTTTTATTACATCCAACTGTGTAACACTAATAAAACAAACGTATTACATGTAGCGATAACTTACATCCCTTCATTGTCTCTTATAAAGAGAAACACCATTAGAAGGAAACTGAACACAACCATACTTACCATCGTATTTATCTAGCTTAAGATTAAGTTGCAGATTAATTTTAGTGCAATTACTAATGTTGAGATAGCTTGTCGAAATGATAGGCTTTGATACAATAAACTGCAGTTTAAAAAATAGTAATACAACCAATCCAACAGCCACTGGGCATATTATCATCAAAGATACGCTGCAAGTAGATCACGTAGTAATTTCAATTTAGCAGTTAAACTAAATGACTTTTCTATTATTATTCAAAATTTTATGAACTACTTCTATTGATCTATTGTTTTCGATGGAAAATGGCCGAGATGTTCCGAATGGGCATTTTAAAATTTGTGCCTTCGGATAAAACGGCATGTTCAGTATATCTCTTCTGGGACCAATTCCAGCGAATACATTAACCTTACCTTGTCTAAAGAAAATGAGTTACAAAATGGTCCACATTTGCTGGAATATTCAGGTTTGTAACATATACAATATTTTTCCCATTCTTTTCGTAATATTTGGGTAGAAAATATTCTATGACGCAACACCCGGCGAGCTATGAGATGTAGCTAACACTGTACTTTTAGTACTCGGCGATATATTTTAGTACTCTGTGATACATGACATGTATGAGACTAAAAAAAACTCCGTTTCGAAAAGAAAAGAAGTTTACCAATATCCATGATTCCTGGAATAATGTTCGAACTCTTCCTAATATGCGTACAAATTGAATGTTGAGGCGATACGTTTTGTTTAATGGCCCGTGAGACGATACTCGCTTAATAACATGTAGCGTTATTGAGAAACACAGTATGGTCATGTACTTTTGAAGTTTCAACCTTTGTTGTTTCAGTGGCATTCTCTATCTACAGATGATCTATCTCGTTATCCATTTCACCCAAAAATCCTTTAATTTAACCGTTATTCTACCATTAACACTATTAACGCATTTTAAACTATTTCAAACTATTTTAGTTTACAACGGTTGTGAAGAAGAGTCGCTCTCGTTGGCATCAGAATGTTTCGCGAGTGTGTGGTTATGTTTAATTGGGATAATTGGAGACCCAGAGAGAACCCACTTGTCCGGGTTGGTTACCACGAACCAATCTCACATGTATAAAAGTACAATCGCTTCCTTTGGGCATTATAAACGAATGCACCATTGATAAAAAAATAAACACAATTCAATTTCACATTTTTTCTCTCAGCTAAATGAATTTATATTTCTGTAAAAAATAAAGTAATAAATGCGCATTCTCGCATGTTTCATGTATTTCAAATTCACTAATTTATAAAGAGTCGAGTACCTTTCTTACCTATTCAGAAACATAATGTGTGTTGATTTCCGGAAGAGTATGGGACAACTATAATTAATCTTGATGCAAAAAAAGCTTGAAATTGCTTTTGCGTATTTAAATTCAAATTGTAATGCAAATGAAGTATTTTCAGTTGAAGAATATGTCTGGTACAATATAAATCTAAAGCCTGTATCGCACGATTAATTCAGGAATAAAGATAGCTTAAGCTTGTCTTAATTTAGTTAAACGTATTTATTTTCTTTCTAAAACATTTGTACTATTTGACTTGGTATGGTGTGCTGCAAGTAATTATCGGGAATCAACTAATGGTGCGTTTTGAAAGGCAAATAACATTAGCAAAATATACACTTGGGGTTTCCCAGATGAGTTCTTTATCCCTGGTTGGTAATACGAAGCCAGATAACTATAGCTAACTAAGAACATGGTCGGAATATTCGACTGATGTTCTCTAATAATTGACTTCTTTGTAGGAAAAGTACTTAAATCTCCATCAAACTTTATTTCTTGAAACACACATGACGATAAAAACAGTCCAAACACGCCAATACAGTTTTTAGAAGGACGCAACAAAGTCACCAAAGAAGGCCAAGGCAGCCAAGCCAAACAAAGCTCCCAAAAGTTGAACATTTGTTTGTACACACATGCTTAGCCATCAACATTCATCTCAAATAATAATGTTTGTATATATACCAATTTAGGTTATCCCTTTTTACAGAACTCTGTTGTTTAAAGTAGAACACTAAATGCACATTTTAATTCTTTTATCGGATACACGAGGATTTAAATTATAAGTTTTCAATTTTGAATGTATATGTGTTGTGAACGTTTCACGGGTCCGAATACCTTCAAATGCAATCTTTAATTGCATGTTGGAAGGAAATGAACAGAAGAACCTGATTTTAATATACACAATTTAGTTCCACGTGAAGGCAATAGCAGCGTCTAATATGATCTTTTCAGAGCCATAGCTTGATTAGCCATCAACTATTACCAATAAATAGACATACAGTCAATGAAATCACCACTAAATTAATTACTGCAAGTAGCCTAATTAAAATGTCAATACAGACTGTGGTCTTATCAATCACAGTACTGTACAAGCAAAGCGGGACTTCTGGATCATCAAATCCCGATCAGAATCATTAGCCCTAGACTCCTGGAGGGAACACTCAGGCACACAGTTATATAGTTTAGGTTGTACATGCAAATGTAGAAATTATGTCATAATTGAGTAATAGTTAGCATTGATATTAATCTTACCATATTTTATTTATTCCATTTTTTATCCAGCACGTGCAAAAGTGAAATTCATGGGTGCACAATTGGCCCGAATGTTTACTGGGGACTTTAAAGTTAACGAACTGATTAACCACATTGTTTTTTTTCTCCTAGATCGTTACTGCTCTGAATGTTTAGTGGATACACTAGAGCACATCTGCAATGTTCCTAACAATACTTGAGACGACTGTTTCATTTGTACTTGTTTCATTTGAATGTAACAGCACACCATCAAACAGCTCACGTTTAAAAGTTAACAAAGCTATCGTTAATCACATTGTTGACTTTAACAAAGTTCTGAACAATCGGCCCAATATAACATTACAGTTTTTACCAGAATGTTTTAGAGACGTCATTTTCTTGGAATTAAGCTTCCAGTGGTTCACATGTCACTTAACTATGAATCATAGATATATGACTATAATCTCTTTGAAAATACATATTCATGGCATATACCCTATGCTTTTTTTGCTTGGAAATATTCGTACGCTGTCAACCGTTTTACTGATACTCGAAGTTTCTGTTATGAATATAGTCTCTGTGTGCTTTGGTAACTGATTGTAACAGCACGGTTCGAGCAATAAATAGTTTCCTTTTTTATTTTAGCCCATAACTTGTCAATCAAAACTACCAAAACTAAACATTAAAGGCCTTTAAAAAAATAACCAAATGGAAAAAACCATCTGCTGTAAGCGTTACACGTTGACATATATTGTTACTTCCTGGCAAATGTTTTAGCAGATCCCGAAAGCTCCCCCAACGAATGAAGTCCACTAACGATAAGTAGTTTACAGTTCCAGAACTAACATGCATGCACACGCGTATCTAGGGTCGGGGGAACCCGACCCCCATATGGTCGAATCGAACAGGTTATATACATTTCGGTTCCGGGGAAAATGAGCCCATGTGAAATACATGTGGTTTGAGTCCATGTGAATTGCATGTGGTTTGAGTCCATGTGAATTGGTTTGAGTCCATGTGAATGACATGTGGTTTGAGTCCATGTGAATTACATGTGGTTTGAGTCCATGTGAATGACATGTGGTTTGAGTCCATGTGAATGACATGTGGTTTGAGTCCATGTGAATGACATGTGGTTTCAGTCCATGTGAATTGGTTTGAGTCCATGTGAATTACATGTGGTTTGAGTCCATGTGAATTACATGTGGTTTGAATCCATGTAAATTACATGTGGTTTGAGTCCATGTGAATTACATGTGGGTTGAGTCCATGTGAATCGCATGTGGTTTGAGTCCATGTGAATTACATGTGGGTTGAGTCCATGTGAATCGCATGTGGTTTGAGTCCATGTGAATCGCATGTGGTTTGAGTCAATGTGAATTGGTTTGAGTCCATGTGAATTACATGTGGGTTGAGTCCATGTGAATTACATGTGGTTTGAATCCATGTAAATTATATGTGGTTTGAGTCCATGTGAATTACATGTGGTTTGAATCCATGTAAATTATATGTGGTTTCAGTCCATGTGAATTACATGTGGTTTGAATCCATGTAAATTACATGTGGTTTGAGTCCATGTGAATTACATGAGGTTTGAGTCCATGTGAATTGGTTTGAGTCCATGTGAATTACATGTGGTTTGAATCCATGTAAATTATATGTGGTTTGAGTCCATGTGAATGACATGTGGTTTGAGTCCATGTGAATTACATGTGGTTTGAGTCCATGTGAATTACATGAGGTTTGAGTCCATGTGAATTGGTTTGAGTCCATGTGAATTGGTTTGAGTCCATGTGAATTACATGTGGTTTGAATCCATGTAAATTATATGTGGTTTGAGTCCATGTGAATTACATGAGGTTTGAGTCCATGTGAATTACATGTGGTTTGAGTCCATGTGAATTACATGTGGTTTGAATCCATGTAAATTATATGTGGTTTGAGTCCATGTGAATTACATGTGGTTTGAGTCCATGTGAATTACATGAGGTTTGAGTCCATGTGAATTACATGTGGTTTGAATCCATGTAAATTATATGTGGTTTGAGTCCATGTGAATCGCATGTGGCTTGAGTCCATGTGAATTACATGTGGTTTGAATCCATGTAAATTATATGTGGTTTGAGTCCATGTGAATCGCATGTGGCTTGAGTCCATGTAAATTACATGTGGTTTGAGTCCATGTGAATTACATGTGGTTTCAGTCCATGTGAATTACATGTGGGTTGAGTCCATGTGAATTACATGTGGTTTGAGTCCATGTGAATTACATTAGTTTGAGTCCATGTGAATGACATGTGGTTTGAGTCCATGTGAATGACATGTGGTTTGAGTCCATGTGAAGTACATGGCTATGTTTGAGTCGATGTGAATTACATGTGGTTTGAGTCCATATAAATTACATGTGGGTTGAGTCCAGGTGAATTACATGTGGTTTGAGTCCATGTGAATTACATGGCTATGTTTGAGTCCATGTGAATTACATGTGGTTTGAGTCCATATAAATTACATGTGGGTTGAGTCCAGGTGAATTACATGTGGTTTGAGTCGATGTGAATTATATGTGTATGTTTGTTTTCATGTAAACACTAATATATATGCCTAAGTACATGTCAATTTCATGGGTATGTTAGTCCATGTGGATAATATGTGCATGTTAAAGTCCATGTAACTGATGTATGTATGTGTGAGTCCATTTGAACAATAATACACTGCATATGTTTGAGTCCATGTTAAGTAGATCTGTATGTTTGAGTCAGTGTAAATAATGTATGTATGTTTGAGTCCATGTGAATTACATGTGTATATTTGAGTTAGTGTAAATAATGCATGTATGTTTGAGTCATTGTGAATGATATGTGCATGTTTGAGTCATTGTGAATGATATGTGTATGTTTGAGTCATTGTGAATGATATGTGTATGTTTGAGTCATTGTGAATGATATGTGCATGTTTGAGTCATTGTGAATGATATGTGCATGTTCGAGTCATTGTGAATGATATGTGGATGTTCGAGTCATTGTGAATGATATGTGCATGTTCGAGTCATTGTGAATGATATGTGCATGTTTGAGTCATTGTGAATGATATGTGCATGTTTGAGTCATTGTGAATGATATGTGGATGTTCGAGTCATTGTGAATGATATGTGCATGTTTGAGTCATTGTGAATAACATGTGTATGTTTGAGTCATTGTGAATGATATGTGCATGTTTGAGTCATTGTGAATAATATGTGGATGTTTGAGTCATTGTGAATGATATGTGCATGTTTGAGTCATTGTGAATAATATGTGGATGTTCGAGTCATTGTGAATAATATGTGGATGTTCGAGTCATTGTGAATAATATGTGGATGTTCGAGTCATTGTGAATAATATGTGGATGTTTGAGTCATTGTGAATGATATGTGGATGTTCGAGTCATTGTGAATGATATGTGCATGTTTGAGTCATTGTGAATGATATGTGTATGTTTGAGTCATTGTGAATGATATGTGTATGTTTGAGTCATTGTGAATGATATGTGCATGTTTGAGTCATTGTGAATGATATGTGTATGTTTGAGTCATTGTGAATGATATGTGCATGTTTGAGTCATTGTGAATGATATGTGCATGTTTGAGTCATTGTGAATGATATGTGCATGTTTGAGTCATTGTGAATGATATGTGTATGTTTGAGTCATTGTGAATGATATGTGCATGTTTGAGTCATTGTGAATGATATGTGTATGTTTGAATCGATGTAGAACTATGTGTATGGTTGAATCGATGTTTTCGATTGGCGTCCATGTGATTGATATGTCTACATTACAATCCTGATACATAATGTATGTATGTTTTAGTCAATATGAACAATATAGGTATGTTTGAGTACTTGTGAATCACTTATGTTTGTGTCTAAGTTAATTCCATGTGTATTCTTAGTCGAACTGAATTATATGTGAGTCGAGGGGAATAATATGTGTAAAGAGCTGTGCGTTTGAGTTGATGTGAATTAAACGTTTATGTTAAAGTGCAAACTTAAGCTACGATAAGAGTTTGTCTTCTATTCAGTCACTTAAAATAATTCCTCCAGATAATTTACGTAACAATAGTCTGAATGGACAAATACTCATTTTTTCTTGCACAATGGTTGATTTAAAAGACGCTGTGGATCAGACCCAGACCAATCTAAAACAACTATTTTCTAAGATAAAATACTAGCTGGCACACATGACGTTTTCAGTTAATCCTGGGAGCTTTATTGATGTGGAACATACAAGGAGATCTTAGGTTCTCTTAGAGCGAAAATTGGCGTGTCGGTTTGAATTATGACAAAGTTCTATGATGAACAATATATCATGACTATTCTTTCAGGTGTACACGGCGATCGGATGAATACCAATAAGAGACGTAATTACAAAAGAAAAACATGTCTATTACATATAAAATTCATTCAGTTTGCACGTAATGTTGCCATTGCAATTTGCCATTGTCTGACAATTTCTATTCGTTCCCCGTATATAATACATCTATTAGCCGAAGCCTAGTTAATCAAAAACCCGGTTTCACACATCACACTGTTTAATATCACAGAATATCCCAGTGGACTCGTGTTCTTCTTGTGAAATAAATCTCGACGACTTTGAGTCTTCGACAAGGGCCCAAGAATTGAAATAGATTAATAGGCATATACATTTTTTTTTTTAGATAATCAATAATTGCTCGAATATGTCTCTACGGCTAGACAAAGATATTTGTTATTCGAGCGCATTTGGTGTGATTTTACTTAGATCGCATTGAGCCAGACACCAGTATTTATGAAGAAGCCAAACTAGACAATGCTTTGGCTTCGTAAGGCATATAATAACTGGCTTTGATAACATCATTCTGTCAATATATACATATGAAAATACAATATTAAATAATAATAGTTTAAATTCGATTTAATGTTTAATCATGTCTTAAATATCTCGAGTCTTTGGTAATTTGTGGTAGTGACTGTAAATCAACATTCCATTGATGAAATAACACCAAATAGTAACATTTTTACAAAAACAAAGCAACAATTTGGATGTAGGAGTTGTGTCCAAAACGTTCATGGACACTTGATATAAATCAGATGTAAACTTCATGCATGTAGTCCAAATCATGTGACATATTATGATTGCTTATGTTTGAAAAATTGAATAATTTTCAAAAAAAGATGTTTATAAAAACAGAAATAAATACACCAACACACATATAAGAGTTGGAGCAAAACACATACAAACACAAGTGTGTTTCATTATCAATCATGTTATTGAATAAGCAACACACTTTTAAAGAACTTCGTATTAAGAACGTTCAATTTCTGGCTATAATGTAGCTCTTCTAGTGCATCGACTTCAATCGACTTCAAACTAACGGACAATGGCATTGGTGTTGTGAAAGGGAAGATACGTTACGCATACTTTGCTATCTAAAAGTTATAGCTGCAGACCTTTGGCAAATTACACATGTAAAACATCATACTAGCGAATTTATTCAGAATGTCTGCCCAACCCACCGAGGCTTTCATAATCGCATTTTGAATAAAGATAGAGCCGTTTCCAAGAAAGTATATCATCTTTATTGACCATAACTGTTTCTGTTACTGTTTTCAGTGTTTTCGTCCAAATATACATTTGTTTTCCACGTTTATAAAATTTGATACTTATTTATATCCAAGTACATTTGAAACATTTGTAACTTGTGTAAAAATAAAAACGTTAACACTAGTTTAAAGATTTGAAAGCAAATTATCTCTCAAATTCTGGAGAAATCAATTATTGAGACTACCAGACGCGTGCTCGTGCGATCAAACTAATAAGAACTGTAAGTAGTGCAGGGAACGGTCGGCAAGATGACACTGTACTTTGTCATGGTGCCTGAAGACGCAGATTTAAATGAAAACAATCCAGAGCTAATGAGTTGTTCCTTTATATATACTCATGAATAATTTGTTTACTAGTACAAGTAAAAGACACAAAAGCACAAAACAAGACATTTGTGCAAGTATACTTAAAGGAGACTATGTTTGAGATGTCATTGTTCCAAATATCACAAAAGTAAATGTGTTAGTGTCATTATCAAAATGTTTGTTAAACAGAAAACACAAACACAAAACACATTAATCATGTAAAGTCGCCGTTTCATTTCTTTTAGAACAATGTTTTTTATACATTATGTAGACTGATAAAAGTGTGCATTAACAAAAAAACACACTTATACTACGTATTTAATGCTTCGGCACTTATCGGGGCTAAAATGCCAAATGTCTGCACAAAATGAAAAATCAGACGTCGATTTAATAGAAATAATGTTACTTGTCACAGAATCTGATACTGATATAATATTTGGACTTTTTTAGTGCTAACATTGCATTAGTAGTTGTGAAATCACTCTTTGTTGCAAACAATATAACGTTTATGATACATCAAATGCTGCACTTGAAAACGGCAATGATAAGACGTGCTTCGTGATGGATAGATCTCTTTCCTGACACATTCAGGCGTTTTACCAATTCTAGCAGCAGACACGCTTTGTTATTAATAAAGTTGTCTGATCTTGATAAACTTCCATTTTCGCTCGTTTCTCCTAGCTTGGCATTTATAGAGGCGAAAAAACATACAATCTGGCATTTTTGTTTGTGGTAATAATCTACACTGATATTTTATCCACACATGACTCCTACAAATCATAACACTTTACATATTGGTCTTTGAATCTCATGCATCCGCGGCCGTTTCATCTAAGTAACAAAGGCGGTTTCGAGTCTTAAAGGACCTTTCCGCAGTAGTACACAGTTTAAGATACAAAATAACTCCAACAACTTTTTGATGATAAACGGCCCCAGATCTTTGATTTAATCGTTAATTATTGAATAGAAACATTCAATTTTACTTATATTTAACACAATTCGAAAACAGCTGATATAGCATAGTATAAACAATACGCTTTTTAAACTTTATAATGAAAAATATTATATTATCAGATATTGTTGAACACAATATTCAAGTTAGAGATTTATTAAACAGTTTGCATTGACTGAATTGGGTGCACAGACACACGTTTTGTTGAAAAATCGCATTATTTAACGATTAGGAAGACATTGCTTTTAATCTGCTTCAACTATTTTGTAATGCAACTATGCGGGACACATAGAGAACGGATAAATACATCTTCCTTACAAGACTTATTTAAGTTTGTCAAAGAGAGATGTTGAAGGCAGTTATTAATCGACGAAAAATATAGATCCATCTTAAACTTTTCTCTACGATCAGGTTGACTCCCTTTTTGTGTCGTAGTTTTAGTGTAGGTCAATAGACAACGCTTTTAGAACATTCGTCACAAATAATCAGAATTAAAACTTATAAAACATTTTGCACTAACTGGATTCTATTGCAACCAGTATAAACGTGGAATCAGTAATGGCATTTGGCACATTTCAGTAATATGTAGATTACGGAAAAAAAGAACTATATCTGGACTGTAGAAAAATCAGAATAAACATGTGACACAATTTGAGCAATATCTGGAGTGTAGACGAATCTGAATTAATACTTGACCTATTTGAGCATTGCATATATTGAGGACGATTCTGAATTAAACACTTGGGTCATTTATGCAATACCTGATTGTGGACGATTCTGATTTAACACTTGGGTCATTTGTGCAATACCTAATTGTGGACGATTCTGATTAACACCTGACACATATATGCAATACCTTATTGTGGAAGATTCTGATTTAACACCTGGGCCATTTGTACAATACCTAATTGTGGACGATTCTGATTAACACCTGACACATTTATGCAATACCTGATTGTGGACGATTCCGATTAACACCTGACACATTTATGCAATACCTTATTGTGGACGATTCCGATTAACACCTGACACATTTATGCAATACCTTATTGTGGACGATTCAGATTAACACCTGACACATTTATGCAATACCTTATTGTGGACGATTCTGATTAACACCTGACACATTTATGCAATACCTTATTGTGGACGATTCCGATTAACACCTGACACATTTATGCAATACCTTATTGTGGACGATTCTGATTAACACCTGACACATTTATGCAATACCTGATTGTGGACGATTCCGATTAACACCTGACACATTTATGCAATACCTGATTGTGGACGATTCCGATTAACACCTGACACATTTATGCAATACCTTATTATGGACGATTCTGATTAACACCTGACACATTTATGCAATACCTGAGTGTGGACGATTCCGATTAACACCTGACACATTTATGCAATACCTGATTGTGGACGATTCTGATTAACACCTGACACATTTATGCAATACCTGATTGTGGACGATTCTGATTAACACCTGACACATTTATGCAATACCTTATTGTGGACGATTCCGATTAACACCTGACACATTTATGCAATACCTTATTGTGGACGATTCTGATTAACACCTGACACATTTATGCAATACCTGATTGTGGACGATTCCGATTAACACCTGACACATTTATGCAATACCTTATTGTGGACGATTCTGATTAACACCTGACACATTTATGCAATACCTTATTGCGGACGATTCTGATTAACACCTGACACATTTATGCAATACCTGATTGTGGACGATTCTGATTTAACACTTGGGCCATTTGTACAATACCTGATTGTGGACGATTCTGATTTAACACTTGGGCCATTTGTACAATACCTGATTGTCGACGATTCTGATTTAACACTTGGGCCATTTGCACAATACCTGATTGTGGACGATTCTGATTTAACACTTGGGCCATTTGTACAATACCTGATTGTGGACGATTCTGAATTAACACCTGACACATTTATGCAATATCTGATCGTGGACGATTCTGATTTAACACTTGGGCCATTTGTGCAATATCTGATTGTGGACGATTCTGAATTAACACTTGGGCCATTTGTGCAATATCTGATCGTGGACGATTCTAAATTAACACTAGGGCCATTTGTGCAATATCTGATTGTGGACGATTCTGATTTAACACTTGGGCCATTTGTGCAATATCTGATTGTGGACGATTCTGAATTAACACCTGACACATTTATGCAATATCTGATCGTGGACGATTCTAAATTAACACTAGGGTCATTTGTGCAATACCTGATTGTGGACGATTCTGAATTAACACTTTGGCCATTTGTGCAATATCTGATTGTGGACGATTCTGAATTAACACTAGGGCCATTTGTGCAATACCTGATTGTGGACGATTCTGAATGAACACTTGGGCCATTTGTGCAATATCTGATTGTGGACGATTCTGAATTAATACTTGGGTCATTTATGCAATATCTGAGTTTTGGACGATTCTGAATTAACACTTGGGTCATTTGAGAAATATCTAGAGTGTGTAGAAGAAATCAGAATATACACTAGGTTTAATAAGCAACATCTGAATTGTTGAAGAGCACGTATCGACCAATTCAAACAATGCAAACATTGTGGAGGAATCTTTATGAACACTCTGCACAAATCGGTATCATGTAAATAATGTAGAAATCAGAAAGAAGGTTTTTAAGATTCAAATTATATCTTGTGTTTTGTTTAACTAGAATTGGCTCTTGTCACATGCTAAACATGTCTAGGTTCTAGACGAATCAGTTTCGCCCTTTTGACCAATAGGTATCCTGAACTGGATAATATTTCAGTAAAAACCTGAGTAAGCTTAAGTAAAAACATAACCACATAGACTGTAATACATGCTCAAGATTATTACTATCAAAGCCCGTGTTGTGTGCATTGATACGCATGTGCGTATTGTCAATGGCAACATCTCCTTCTGTAGTATTTTTTTTTATTTGAATAGCTTGAAATCATGTTGAGTTTTGTATATAAAAGAGTGTCATCATCAACGTATTCAAGACCAAATGGTACAGCATATTCAAGGAAAATACCTTGATGGCTAAGGAACACCCTATGTAAATGTAACAATGGGTATGGAATGTCTAAACATTGATATGATTTGTACGAAGCTTCAAAAAATATCTCGATACATCTGAAACATCACAAAAGTAAATTTGTTTGTCATTTTCAAAATATGTTTCCTGACACATTCAGGCGTTTTACCAAATCTAATAGCAGACACGCTTTGTTCTTAATACATTTGTCTGGTCTTGATTAACTTTCATTTTTCGCTCGATTCTCCTATCTCAAATTATTACACTCCACATATTGGTGTGTGCATCTCATGTATCCGCGGCCGTTTCATTAAATTTACAAAGAGTTTGTTATAGGCGGTCGCGACAGTACTCTACTGTTTAAATACACAATTATTCCTAGAATTCCTGATGAAACGGCCAGAGATCTTTTATATAGCTACCATATCTAACACAACTCGAATACAACATATATCAGTATAACATAATAAAACAATAGGGTTTTTAAACAATATAATTAAAAAATATCGATGATAACAGCATGCAAATACCTTATTTACCAGTTTTCATTGACTGATGTGTTTCACAATCTGTATCAATTTTGCAATTTTACAGAACAGATATATTTTCGAATAAATATGTCTTCCATACAGGTCTTATTTTCTCAAAGTGTGCTGTTGAAGGCAGCTGTTCATAGACGGAAAAAAAACTTGATCCATATTTAAATTTGATCTAAATCAAGGGCACTCATTTTTTCATAGTTTTAGTGCCTATTTTAGTGAACAATTTCAGACTACACGATATAAATGAATACTCGGTACACTTTAACGATATCTGGATTACAATAGAACCAGTATAAACGTTTGGTAAGTTTTAGCATTGAATGAAATGGGGTGGAATCAGAATTGACTTTTCGCAGATTTAAGTAATATCGAGCAATATCTGGGAATATGTAGTAATCAGAATTAACACCTGGCTTATTCGAGCAAAATCTGGATTGTAGAGAAATCAGATTAAACACTTTGCTCATTCGAGCAATATCTGGATTGTAGAGAAATCAGAATAAACACTTTGCTCATTCGAGCAATATCTGGATTGCAGAGAAATCAGAATAAACACTTTGCTCATTCGAGCAATATCTGGATTGCAGAGAAATCAGAATCAACACTTTGCTCATTCGAGCAATATCTGGATTGTAGAGAAATCAGAATCAACAGTTTGCTCATTCGAGCAATATCTGGATTGTAGAGAAATCAGATTAAACACTTTGCTCATTCGAGCAATATCTGGATTGTAGAGAAATCAGATTAAACACTTTTCTCATTCGAGCAATATCTGGATTGTAGAGAAATCAGAATAAACACCTGGCTCATTCGAGCAATATCTGGATTGTAGAGAAATCAGAATAAACACCTGGCTCATTCGAACAATGTCTGGATTATAGAGAAATCAAAATAAACACTTTGCTCATTCGAGCAATGTCTGGATTGTAGAGAAATCAAAATAAATACTTTTCTCATTCGAGCAATATCTGGATTGTAGAGAAATCAAAATAAATACGTTTCTCATTCGAGCACTATTTGGATTGTAGAGAAATTAGAATTAATACTTATCTCATTTGAGCAATATCTGGATTATAGAGAAATCAAAATAAACACTGCTTATTCGAGCAATATTTGGATTGTAGTGAAATCACATTGAACTCTTTGTTCATTCGAACAATATCTGGATTGTGTAGAAAGCAAAATTAACACTTTACCCACTTTAGATATACCTAGATTTTGGTGGAAGTCATGAGCAACACTTGGCGCAAATCAGCAATTAGTACATTGTGTAGAAATCACAGATAAGATTTGGACCATTTGAATAGTATATAGATTAATGTGGAAGTAGAACTTGCACTCGGCACATACTAGCTAATTCAAGGTTGTGGAGCAATCAGTGTTGCTCTTTCTGACCAATGTCTATACTAGACTGGATAATATTTGATCGAAATCCGGGGCAAGCTCAAGTTATATATGATCAAGACTCATTCAATGCCTATATTGCTCGGGACAAAGCATTGCCTATATTGCTCGGGACAAAGCATTGCTTGTGTACAATGACATGAACATGTGCCCATTAGTAAATTTTGTGATACCAATTCAAACACTTCCGAGTGTGTGGCTTTTTTATGTCACATGTTTTTATTCTTAAACCGACCCTTGTATCGAAGGTATTTGAAAGTCGTTAATTCTTATATGTTTTGTCTCGTAATGAATGTTTTTATTTTGCTTCTAAACATTCTTACTTCTCGTATAATTCTTTCCGGTGATTTCACTTAGCGTGTCATGAAAGACGAAGTCACTGTCATCGTCAATATACATGTGCCAACATGGGATATGTAATTGTCTTGTCTCCTTGAGAGCTTTTGTCATGGCTGGCGATCAAGCATCACATGATACTGAAACCGTAGTGGCAATCATAGAAATGCATTGATCAAACGGTACAAACGCTGCGCGGCGCGTGTCAAAGTATTTTACGGGAAACCGAGAGAACATCCATTAGTTATTATAACACGAAACTAATTTTCCGTACTACAAGTATCTAAGCAAGAAGTTTATCGGGAAGTTATTTCTTTTCGCTTCAGCAGTCTCATAAACGATCGATAATGTCATTGATAAGTGCCACAAGGGGATTTTCTATGCGCAACGGTGTAACGGAATTTTCGGATATTGGCTTAACGTCTTAGCTTCTTTTGCAGCGCCTAATGGATCGCCTAAGTCACGTGACTAGCTCACAAATCACGCTCATTTTATTGTGGGACAGTGATGAACTACTCCGAATGACATGGTTCTCCAAGAATAAACGGCTACAAATCTGTCTGTCCTAACACCAACTATTTTATTTCCACATTTCTAATACATCAACATGACACGTGCTAATGACACGTTTGGTCTCCTAGCGAGTATGCAGATTTCTCTTGAAACAAAAACACCGAATGTCAAATAACTTCTGACGGTTTGATCCATCAGTATTAAACAATAATTTAGTAAATGGCATCTGCTCTAAATGTATGCTAAATGTATACAAAGAAATGAAGACAAGTTCTGAACATTTCTCATATCACGAGAAAAAAAAGAGTATAGAAATATTTTAGTAAATAATACGCTTATCATCCCATAAACTAAGCATAGATTAGTTCAGTTTAGTTTGGTAGATATTGTAGTGTATTGTTGTATTGCTCAGTATATGCAGACATAAGACGTCAATATAGTCCGAGGTATTATTACACTCACTCAAGTTTGATAAAATATATCTGTAGTAATCAAACCAAAATGTGTAGTATTTTTATACATACAGATTCTTTTATCTTTATATATATATATTTAAATCAATAACATTCTTATACCCAGTTAACCGCTGAATATAAGTGTACTTAACCATGGTAACCCTCAACATGAACCTTGTGGTTGTACTATCTAGATATTTTATAAAGGTTATAAATTGCATCACTATTACTTATGATAAGATTGTGACATGCCATGTTTTGTTTCTATACACATTGTTGTGACGATGGAATTGAAGTCAAATAAATGTTCTGTTCTAAATATTTTGCTACAACCCCCATTTTAAATAGTGCAAAAAGTACACTGTTGCATATTAAGTATTACAAGACTCACTGGTTTAATGTGATGATTCTATTTAATATCTAATATCTACAACTCGCTAAAACTGAAAATAAATAACGAGTTGAAGCCGTTCTTCCTTACCTGGTACATTTATATTGCGTCACCATTGTTTTGTGGTTTCTTCTAGTACTTTGTGCAGCCATTAAACGGAGGTATCTGTTTCAAGCGTAGAATTGGATTTTTTTGAAATTTATGTTTGTTTCATATCGTAAAAAGTCTGTACAACATACGCTTATGTGTTATCTGAATTAACCGTCCCATTACATTATTTTTCAACATTTTTAAAATGTGTGCTAATTGGATTTTAGCCTATAGATCTCGGTGTTTGGTCTACGAAGTTCTGATGATATCTGGACAAAGTAGACAATGCCTCATACATACATCAACCTTTTCCAGACTAATTCTAGACAGATTTCAAGGTCATGGTCCAAAGTCGTTTCTTAAAAGAAATCGCCAATAATAAAATCCTCTGTCACAGACTAAGCTATGAAAACACAAAGCGACATGGGATGAATCGGTTATAGGCCAGACAGAAATGCTCGCATATACACACACTCTCATTAAAATATATATCTACATTACACCGTTACAGTCCAAGATGATTCAAACTGAAAACTATATAATTATCTAGTTTACAGTGTGCTTCAGTCTGAAAACTATGTATCAAGTATACAGCGTGCTTCAGTCTGGAAACTATGTATCAAGTATACAGCGTGTTTCAGTCTGAAAACCTTATATCAAGTATACAGCGTGCTTCAGTCTGAAAAACTTATATCAAGTATACAGTGTGCTTCAGTCTGAAAACCTTATATCAAGTATACAGTGTGCTTCAATCTGAAATCTATTTATCTAGTATACAGCGTGCTTCAGTCTGAAAACCGTATATCAAGAATATAGCGTGCTTCAGTCTGAAAACTATAGATCAAGTATACAGCGTGCTTCAATCTGAAATCTATTTATCTAGTATACAGCGTGTTTCTATCTGAAAACTAAATTATACCACACTTTTGAATGCTAGCATTTCTTAAAAGGATGGTCAGACCCTCCCTCGTTTCTGCCCGCTGCTATTGGCTGTATTATGACTTGACACCGCCGCATCCTTGTGCAGTTTAAAGAAGTTTTTAACAGCTTAAACAGGGATTTACTCTCATCAATGAATGGGACATAAAGACTAAACGAAAATAAATAAAGCCCTAAAGATATGGTTGTGTAACAACGATGCATCACAACTATAACGTTACAGGAGAGAGAAAAAAAGAATCAGCTCCATTTGAATTAGGAGAGGGGTCGACCAGGCTCTGTGTGCGTTACCTTTAGTGCAATAGCATTACCCCCACGGTTCGACTAAGAATATCATCATATCTTATAATAATCAGAGCATTGTTTGCTTGCTGGTCGGTGTGTCATAGCCCGTCACGGTTTTAACGAGCGCGGTACATTTCAACAAAAGCAACATATCCCCCGAGTGATATCATATATGTTGTTTTCCAAGGCAGAACAATAAATGTCGAAATCTGCGGATGATTGCTACTGTTCCTAACTGATTCTGGAGCAATATTACTACTTCTCTATTAGGTCAATGTTTTATCTGGCGTCGAGGCTTTCCACATGTTTTCATTCAAGACGGTTTTATGAGACAAGTGGTCATTCCAACATCCTATTAAATTTGTGTCTGTCAGTTGATTTGTTTTCTCAGGAGCTCAGTCTAGTCTTTTATTTGCGTCGTTTATTTTATACGCCGTTTTAAATTGGAAACACTGTTTTTGAATTGTAATATGAACATGTTTTAAACCATCAAAGCTTCTAAGCAACTTTATTAATAATGAGCATTCAAGCAAGATAAAAGTAAACGTTTAAGGTCTTTACTTAACAAAGAAACGTTCACAGTAAAACAAATATAGAATAAAAATGTACATGCTGTTGCTTTTATAACGTATCGCACATGTCAGAGCCATGTTGTTAAGGTTGACTCAAGCAGTCAGTATTTAAAGTTATCAGGCTAAACGTTCTTGTATTGATTCAATAAACAATATGATAACATGCTTAACTGAAACGAAATGCTTTCATGTGTGTCCAATGTTAATAGTTATATCCTGAAAATCGGTCCCTAGACAACGTTGACAATGAGAGCATCTGAAACCTCTCCACATCTTCACTTCTCCATTACGAACAATTGCACGCGCGCCGTGGTGTTATACAACAAGACGAAAACAACAATTTTTAAACGCCTAGATGGAAATTATTTTCGATTGATTAATTATGTGATGTTAAAGTTGTCGACAATAGAATTAACACATAGTAATTACAACAAGGAACACGGCGGCACCCTGGAACCTCGAATCCTAGCAGTTTCAACCAGACTGAACAAAAATAGTTTCTTGTTCAGTCTGTTTAAGTTGTTCAGTGCAAGCTATTCTAAGCAGAACTATGTTTGCCCGCGCGAACAAAAGGGATCATGGACAAATTATTTCCATAACCGCATGGCACATGCCTTAGATATTTGATAGTTACGTGGTTGTCTATGCAGTTTGTTGAACTCTTGCCACGGGGCGCATTATATGTGTACCGCTGACCCCCCCCCCCCCCCCCCCCCCCTTAGGGATTTTATCTTTAATACCGTTAAACTACACGCCAGAGAAGAGTCTGTTTTAAGAGTATTTTGACGACAGACGAAGGGCATCTAGTATTTATTTACAAATAAAATGAAGATGGAATACAGAAAATAAATAAGCGATTGAATTAATCCTCCCGAGAGCTTTTTATCACCTGAAAGCAAAAAGGTGCCGACAGACATATACGTAACTTCCCTACAACAGTTTCCAAACAAGAAGCAATAAACATACAAATATTGGTAATTTTCGTTTTTTTTTTTCTTACATTTAAATTTCTTGGAGAAACGGTGTACCGTTGTGTGATGGACATGACCCGCGTCTGAGGATCCTGTTACAAGTATTAATGATTTAATAAAAACAATAATGTTAAATTCACTTTGATATAATTTTCATAATGTATTCCAGCTTATGCCAGTTATGGGCTTATATATATATATATATATTTATATATATATATATATATATATATGTAATTAAGGTATCTTGCTACAGATACGCTGCATTTTTTTATACTTGGGAAAACGAACTGACTGAATTCACATACTTGTCAAGGACTCCGATATCAGTTGATATTAAGAGGAGCTGCCCTGACATGCAGTCAACATGTGCTACTAACCTGTATTTGAAGATTATTTGCCAAAAAATCAACAACAAAGGCCACAGTTTTCAATACTTAACACCCTAGCCTTGATCGGAAGTGATTGGATTGTGTGTAATAAAGAACGCTATATACTGACGGCAACACCTTCCATCATTTTAACAGTTGAACAGGATTTTATTTTAAAAGCAGGTCATATCCAAAAAGTCTTCTTAATACATTTAAGAAAACCATTATTGTGAACACACCAGTAATATTTGAATGTTTGCTTCGTTTCCAGCAATTCCAGCTATGAGGAATAAAATTTTCCTCGAATTAAAGACTGGCTCAGTGTAATGAGGTTTTGTGTGGCATACAATTGACTCCCAAGTCTATAATTCATGGTGATCCAATCTCTCCAATATTAAAGTCAAAAAAACGACACACACAGTCTTGAATCCATTGCCATTAGTTTCCCAGCCAACATAGCTCACTCGATGTCTGATAACAGTAGATGGCCTAGTGATGAATAGCTTTCTCTCTGAGTCCGCCTAAGCCATTGTTTCTATGCTAGTTCATTATCTATTGTGTCAAGAAATGTTATTTACTATAAGCCATATCCAGGCACAGTAACTAAACAAGTCTAAGACAAAAGTCCTAGTCGTTCTTGTGTGCGTGATCAATAGTGCAAGGTGATATGCCAATTCCGTCGAGTTTACGTTGATCGCAAACCATGCGTCAAATATGTCAGCGATGTAAGATGCCCCTGACGTAACTTTTAAAGCTGCACTCTTTCAGATTGACCGTATTGTCAGCTTTTTTTGGGAATGAGCCATTTTTTGCCTAAAAGTCTGAAAACCAGTTATATAAAACCGCTGACAAAACACCAGCTTAGCTTTGATGGCTAAAAGCGATACTAACGTTTTAAGAAAAAAGATTTCGGCATAAAACATCCATTTTTTTAAAGTGACACTCTTATTCAAAATCAATGCATACACATATATAACAAACATCAATTTTGAGAAATAAACCCTCAACTACTTACTAAATAATGCATTTATGAAAAATATTAACTACTGAAAACAATATTGTAACCGCGAATTTAATAGCAGAAAGCGCAACAATATTAAATGATTGGTCAATGCTAAAAGATTTACTGTGGTCTACTGTAGTCTCATTAGGTAGAAATACCGTGTTTTATGCTCATTTCTTTCAAATTAAATTCGGTTATCCTTCATAGGAACCATTGTTTTCGACATTTATTCATCCTTTTGAGAATATTAAAACAATATTATAATTTGTGGTAAATCTTTTTTGGTAGTAAGAGTGCACCTTTAACGTAAATAAGAGAAACAGCGATCTGATCTTTTGTCAGCAGTTTAATATCACTATAGTCTATAACAAGTCATTTATGCAAAATTTGTTTTATTCCAAGACAAAAACGTTGGTCAAAACGCTAAATCTGTGAGAATGCAGCTTTTAAACCTTTTAAGGGAATTTAAATGTACGTGGAACTGTTGCATATAAAGCGATTGGTTAGACACATACAACAGTAGCTCAAATGCCTGTGTATCACTTGATATGTTAGCGGTTTATTGTATTATTGTATGCATTTAACTTGATTATGGCGGATTTGTCATTACGACGCATGAGTAATTGTATGTGTCTGTGATGGTTTTCAGTTGGATTAATAACATGATTATGAGATAATGTTGTTAATATCCAAAATCACGTTGTAAAAATTAATTCCGATTGACGGATTGACAAGTCGTTTTTGCTGCGAGTGGAGATATTTTCATTGATAACAGAAGCAATCATCTGAAATCGTTAATGATTTGTTTAATCGTAGGTTGTTACCCAGGACATGCGGGTTTTAGAGGGGAAATAGGTCCAGTTTAGAGTCAATATCCTTTATAGTGGTAACATGGCAAAACGGCAGTATTTTCTCCATGACAACCACAGAAAGTATTCTAAATTTTGCAAATAAAATATCATTATGACAATATTTCTATAATTATGTTGTACGTTACAAACATTCTTTAACCATATTAATTTAGGATGTGTTTCACATCATTATAAGAGATCAAAACATACATGTAATGTAATACACGTAAAAACACAAAAACAAGCATTATAGACACATTTTCTGTGACCGCTTCTCATTATCATTGAAATTGCATTATAAGTGCATAACATTAAGTAATAACATTTAAGTTAAGTAAATATTTTTTTTATAAAAGCATGACTTTGTTTCAAAAAAGAGTTTAATATTATTGAGAAGTATAGTCGTCATTATCATACATCTGATTATGTTAAACTTAAGTTTTACTTTTGTCTTTAGATTAACATTCATTATACACAATTATGAACCAACAATTAAATTAAAGAAAGTTGTATTTATGCATACTAGGGTTATGAATGTCCTTAGACTTGCTACAAAACACACTGGACACTATCAGTCTAAATGAAAAATGTAGCAAGTGACCAAACTAAAATTATACCTTTAGTGTCTCTCCGCCTCATCAAATCTAATCCTGAACATATAGAAAAGTGTAATATACAAGCATCGCCTGAAACAGAACATGAAAAACGTGAAGGTAATGCTGTTCACATGTTATACGTTTGATTATTGGGTTTAGTCTTGCGGTTGGTAGTTTTACGTTCGGTTTTTGGGTTTAGTCTGGTGAGTGGTAGTTTTACGTTCGGTTTTTGGGTTTAGTCTGGTGAGTGGTAGTTTTACGTTCGGTTCTTGGGTTTAGTCTGGTGGGTGGTAGTTTTACGTTGGGTTCTTGGGTTTAGTCTGGTGGGTGGTAGTTTTACGTTGGGTTCTTGGGTTTAGTCTGGTGGGTGGTAGTTTTACGTTGGGTTCTTGGGTTTAGTCTGGTGGTTGTAGTTCTACGTTCAGTTCTTGGGTTAAGTCTGGTGGGTGGTAGTTTGATGTTCGGTTCTTGGGTTTAGTCTGGTGGATGGTAGTTTTACGTTGGGTTCTTGGGTTTAGTCTGATGGGTGGTAGTTTTACGTTGGGTTCTTGGGTTTAGTCTGGTGGGTGGTAGTTTTACGTTCGGTTCTTGGGTTTAGTCTTGCGGTTGGTAGTTTTACGTTGGGTTTTTGGGTTTAGTCTGGTGGGTGGTAGTGTTACGTTCGGTTCTTGGGTTTAGTCTTGCGGTTGGTAGTTTAACGTTGGGTTTTTGGGCTTAGTCTGGTGGGTGGTAGTTTTACGTTCGGTTCTTGGGTTGAGTCTGGTGGGTGGTAGTTTTACGTTCGGTTCTTGGGTTTAGTCTTGTGGTTGGTAGTTTAACGTTGGGTTTTTGGGTTTAGTCTGGTGGTTGGTAGTTTGACGTTCGGTTCTTGGGTTTAGTCTTGCGGTTGGTAGTTTTACGTTCGGTTTTGGGGTTTAGTCTGGTGGTTGGTAGTTTTACGTTCGGTTCTTGGGTTTAGTCTGATTGTTGGTAGTTTTACGTTCGGTTCTTGGGTTTAGTCTGGTGGGTGGTAGTTTTACGTTGGGTTTTCGGTTTAGTCTTGCGGTTGGTAGTTTTACGTTAACATATTGGGTTAACTCTGGAGGTTGGTAGTTTTATGTTTGGTTCATTGGTTAACTCTGGAGGTAGGTAGTTTTACGTTAACATCTTGGGTTAACTCAGGTGGTTGGTAGTTTTACGCTGGGTTCCTGGGTTAACTCTGGAGGTAGGTAGTTTTACGTTAACATCTTGGGTTAACTCAGGTGGTTGGTAGTTTTACGCTGGGTTCTTGGGTTAACTCTAGAGGTTGGTAGTTTTACGTTAACATCTTGGCTTAACTCAGGTGGTTGGTAGTTTTACGCTGGGTTCCTGGGTTAACTCTGGAGGTTGGTAGTTTTACGTTAACATTTTGGGTTAACTCTGGTGGGTGGTAGTTTAACGTTGTGTTCTTGGGTTTAGTCTGGTGGATGGTAGTTTAACGTTGGGTTCTTGTGTGTAGTCTGTAGCTTGGTAGTTTTACGTTGGGTTCTTGGGTTAAGTCTGGTGGATGGTAGTTTAACGTTGGGTTCTTGTGTGTAGTCTGTAGCTTGGTAGTTTTACGTTGGGTTCTTGGGTTTAGTCTGGTGGATGGTAGTTTAACGTTGGGTTCTTGTGTGTAGTCTGTGGCTTGGTAGTTTTACGTTGGGTTCTTGGGTTAAGTCTGGTGGATGGTAGTTTAACGTTGGGTTCTTGTGTGTAGTCTGTGGCTTGGTAGTTTTACGTTGAGTTTTTGGGTTTAGTCTCATGGATGGTAGTTTAACGTTGGGTTCTTGGGTGTAGTCTGTAGGTTGGTAGTTTTACGTTGGGTTCTTGGGTTAAGTCTGGTGGATGGTTGTTTAACGTTGGGTTCTTGGGTGTAGTCTGTGGCTTGGTAGTTTTACGATTGGTTCTTGGGTTTAGTCTCATGGATGGTAGTTTTACGTTGGGTTATTGTGTGTAGTCTGTAGCTTGGTAGTTTTACGCTGGGTTCTTGGGTTGAGTCTGGTGGATGGTAGTTTAACGTTGGGTTCTTGGGTGTAGTCTGTAGGTTGGTAGTTTTACGTTGGGTTCTTGGGTGTAGTCTTGTGTTAAGTAGTATTACGTTGGGTTATTTGGTGTAGTATTGTGGTTGGTAGTTTTACGTTTGGTTCATTGGTTAACTCTGGAGGTTGGTAGTTTTATGTTTGGTTCATTGGTTAACTCTGGAGGTTGGAAGTTTTACGTTTGGTTCCTTTGTTAACTCTGGAGGTTGGAAGTTTTACGTTTGGTTCCTTGGTTAACTCTGGAGGTTGGAAGTTTTACGTTTGGTCCCTTGGTTAACTCTGGAGGTTGGACGTTTTACGTTTGGTTCATTGGTTTACTCTGGAGGTTGGAAGTTTTACGTTTGGTTCATTGGTTAACTCTGGAGTTTGAAAGTTTTACGTTTGGTTCATTGGTTAACTCTGGAGATTGGAAGTTTTACGTTTGGTTCAGTGGTTAACTCTGGAGGTTGGAAGTTTTACGTTTGGTTCCTTGGTTAACTCTGGAGATTGGAAGTTTTACGTTTGGTTCCTTGGTTAACTCTGGAGGTTGGAAGTTTTACGTTTGGTTCCTTGGTTAACTCTGGAGTTTGGAAGTTTTACGTTTGGTTCCTAGGTTAACTCTGGAGTTTGGAAGTTTTACGTTTGGTTCCTTGGTTAACTCTGGAGATTGGAAGTTTTACGTTTGGTTCCTTGGTTAACTCTGGAGATTGGAAGTTTTACGTTTGGTTCATTGGTTAACTCTGGAGATTGGAAGTTTTACGTTTGGTTCCTTGGTTAACTCTGGAGTTTGGTAGTTTTACGTTAAGTTCCTGGGTTAACTCTGGTGGTACATGTTTAACGTTGGTTTGGTATGTTTAGTCTAGTAGTTGCTAGTTTGATATATGACGTGGGAAGAACCGAGTGCGGAGAAACGGTGAGGGCCTGGGGGAAATTAGAGGCCGATAGTTGGACTATGTGAACGGTATGTGTGCACTGCCATTCACACATTGTCTCCATGTGATATTGACTATCACGTTCAGATTAGATCGTGTAATTGTTTCAAAGCACATCTCTTAATGGAATGCTCAATGTAGATGCTATTGAGAATTAAGTTAGAGCAGGCACTTTTTATTTGATGAACTAGTCATGTATTCATAAATTGATTCGTGTTCATAAATTTGTACATTCAATGTCGTCGCTGTTTAGATAAATGCGTCAAGGAGACTAGAATAATTCGGAACATTAACGCTTGGTCAGTTTGGTACTAATTCCAAAATGGGTTTTTACCAATAAACACTTAAAACACTCTAAAATATATTAGTCATCATTTTTGAAATGACTTGATGTTGATTGGATTTGTACATTGAAATTGTATAAGATTTGGAAGTAGCTTGCTAAAACGACCCATGTTTCACGCTCTAGCATTTATGGAAAATATAATTACTGATAGCAAGATTGGAACCGTGTACTTTAATAGCTGAAAACGCACACATATAAAATGACTGGTGGATCCTAAAATATTAACAGTGATTAACTATCATCCTAAATATATTACAGTGATCAACTTTCGTCTCATAAGGTAGAAAAACCGTGTATTCTGCACCTTTCTGTATAATTAAACACAGAATGTTTCATAATAACCAATGATTTCAGTATTAAGTCATATTTTTCGTTAAATTAAAACAAATGTATTAAGTGTGGTACATCTTATTTATGTTCGGTAACCCCATTGTATTTTGATATGTTTTTAAAGGGAAAAAAACGTTATAATAAAGCAAAACAACGGCTGTGTTGACCTTAAATTGCAAAATAGGTCAATCACATGCATTTTCAGTTGAAATTAAGGACAAAAGACACAAACAACAATAACTTTATCTACTGTGTGTTTTGGTCATACAATTGACATATACATAATCAACAAGCGGTTCCCTATAGTAATCCCTATATTAAATGGGGTCACCAGGCGTCAACATTCAACATGATGGTTAATGGAGTTATCAAAGTACTAGCTTATACGTGTGTCGAATATCTTGGTTTACAGTGTCAGACCGAAGAATCAAAAGTGCAAAATTTGATTGTGAAATGAAAACGAGAGCTGAAGGTATTTCTTTTGTAACATTTTTCAAATAGCCACAACAAGAAATATCCATTATAAAGATAGAAGTCTATAAATGATTTCATCATTTAAAACATTTCATATTGAGTGCGATGTCTAAAACTCAATGTATTTTCTCGAAATATTTCACGTCGCAAACACAATTGTTATTTTCACTTTCAGAATATCATATTTAGCAAAATGCCAATTCATTTCATGAAAGTTGAAAATCTTCAATGTGTTGGAACATGTACCCGCTGAGCTAGAGTGTTGGAACATGTACCCGCTGAGCTAGAGCGTTGGAACATGTACCCGCTGAGCTAGAGTGTTGGAACATGTACCCGCTGAGCTAGAGCGTTGGAACATGTACCCGCTGAGCTAGAGTGTTGGAACATGTACCCGCTGAGCTAGAGTGTTGGAACATGTACCCGCTGAGCTAGAGTGTTGGAACATGTAACCGCTGAGCTAGAGTGTTGGAACATGTACCCGCTGAGCTAGAGTGTTCCAACATGTACCCGCTGAGCTAGAGTGTTCCAACATGTACCTGCTGCGCTAGAGTGTTCCAACATGTACCCGCTGCGCTAATGTGTTCCAACATGTACCCGCTGAGCTAGAGTGTTCAAACATGTACCTGCTGCGCTAGAGTGTTCCAACATGTACCTGCTGCGCTAGAGTGTTCCAACATGTACCTGCTGCGCTAATGTGTTCCAACATGTACCCGCTGAGCTAGAGTGTTCCAACATGTACCTGCTGCGCTAGAGTGTTCCAACATGTACCCGCTGAGCTAGAGTGTTCCATTTTAATAACAAAAAGGCATATTTCATCTGCAGTTGATTTATGGCTGCTTTTGTGTTTGTTATTTGCAATGAATGATTTAAGAGAGAATAAACATTTGCAACAATGGATTCTGTTTCTCAAAAAAATCGTCCAAAGAATATTGGCTACACAATTTAACAAAAGTACAAACTCCGGAATAGACCTGCCTCTAAGGCTGACCTGCCCGTCTGCGTTCAGAACTTTAATAAACCTAGTGACCCAATAATGCTTCCCGATTTCGGCATCATATTTTTAAATCAGTTTGTCTGAAGAGTAAAATTGTAACAGACAAATATTTCAACGAGACATAACCAAACTTCCGAATCATTTTGACGACAACATCAACTATATAAAGATCTTGTCGAGGAATATTGATCTATCAGAATGATTCATTAAAACTAACGAACTTTTAGAATTTTTTTTATGGGAAGTGAAGATCAATTTAACATCAGAAAAATAACTTTGGTAGCACTTGAAGGATATTCTTCCTTAACATTGTTTCAAATTTATTTAAAGTGAAGTTGTTTGCCAAATAAATTAAATAGTGAAATTAACACTGACATAGTATTAAATGATATAATTATAACCTGACACTACGTTGCCACAAAGTTTTTTAATTCAACGGGCCTTTAGTTTTATAAAACAATATTGACATTATACAAATGAATACAAAGTGCCTATCCAATCTCTATCCCTATCGTGATCGTGAGGATCGTGATTTTCTATGTTTTTGATTTCTTAAATTATCGTGTTGTTGCTCACTCAAACACCTTGTTTGAAATTATGCAAAAAACAACCCTGTACACTAGGAAAAGACCTAACGAAACAGAATATCAGTGATAAATCACTCAGTATAACTGTCAAACAACCGCACTATTATTAGTAATTAATAAGTCTCATCGTAGGGGAAAAAGCACAGAATCCTAATTGAACGATTCTCATTCCACACAGAGACACGAACAGAGTTTCTTGAAAGGTTATCTATCATCCGTTCAACAAACGCCATGTTATGGTCTTCTGTGTCAACCGTTTTATGGGTCACGCAAATTTCACATTAAAGCAAAACATTTCTCCGGTTGCACGCCATCGACTTCTTATTTGACAGTAATCAATGATAATTGTATAGTTTAACATCAAAGTAGAAAGTACATCTCTGCTCGGATGGTATTTAGTTAGACACTGCAGTTGACTCTTCAGGGCATTTTTGTTGGTACCAAACTAGTTTCAGTTTTCGTTTTAAGGGTTTCGGCGGTTTGGAAACCTGTTTCGGAAGTTTTCCTTGATGTAACAGATGCATGGTGTTGTGTACAGCTTAAACACCAAGATGGAGCTTCTGCATATAGCCATTATTTCTATTTTTTTTCTTCTTTTTTTTCAAAACAATAATACACTAGATGTTTTTTTGCCTGTTTTAACTAACTATTGTTTCAACACACGTGTTGGATCGCTGTCCGCTATGTTGTTTTGCTTTCTAAAGTGGGCTTGTTTTCAGATAGAACGAACCGACTTAACCGCCTCCGGTAGTTTAAAAAAAACAACAACAGAAGATAGAGATGGTTTTAAAACTTCATTTAAAACTGTCACAACAAATACACATGTTGTAAAACGAATATAAAACAGCCTTAGTTGCATTGTGTATAATATCACACGCGTTTCTTCCATAAACATAGATCACCTTTTGTACGTTTCCGCTTCATTCCTGGACAGAGACTGTGAATAGTAGTTTCATATTGCCATCTGGTATTGTCAATAAACTTGTTTTTGTACATATCAGCCGAGTACGAGATACTCTAACTTGACGTTAATTCTTTTCTTTTTCAATGATTAGATTTGGATTGTTCACAGTTTCAATAATATAATGAAAACTACCGGGACAGGCCCAGTAGCTATACAGTTGGGGATTTACCGTCAGAGAGAAACCGAACGTTCATATAAGTTTGTTTTTTTAAAACGGAGACAAAAAGTAGCCGCAAAAGAAAAGTGCCTACAATGATTAGTTTAATTGTATCAATCATCTTGGCCGTGGAAAAATCCCCCTCATTTTTTTTACTTAATTCTTTTAGATCTTCTCGGTAAATCATGCCTTCCAAATAAGGAACAAATGCTTTGAAAGCAATTTATAAGACTATACGTTTGAAACACTTACTTTTACAAGTCATGTTTGAACTGTGTTTTGCTGACCGGCGTTCTTCCTACATGGTTTCGCACCGTAGATTTCCGCGTATAGAAAAGGGAGTGAGCTACTCTGCGTTTAGAAAGATATGAGGAGGTTAGGCCTACCCTGCAATCTGGATGACGTATGAGAGGGAGGGAGTTATCTTGCATTCAGGAGCACGTATGAGAGGTTTAGGGCTACCCTGCAATCGGAATAACGTATGAGAGGGAGGGGGGTTACACTGCATTCTGGATGCTGTATGAGAGGGAAAGGGTTACCCTGCATTCAGGAGGACGTATGGGAGGAAGGGGCTACCCTGCAATCTGGATGACGTGTGAGAGGGGGGGGGGCTACCCTGCAATCTGGATGACGTATGAGAGGGAGGGGGCTACCCTGCAATCTGGATGACGTGTGAGAGGGGGGGGGGGCTACCCTGCATACTGGATGACGTATGAGAGGGGGCTACCATGCATTCTGGATGACGTATGAGAGGGTTAGGGTTAACCTGCATTCTGGATGACGTATGAGGGGTTAGGTTACCCTGCATCCTGGATGACGAATGAGAGGGAGGGGGCTACCCTGCATTCTGGATGACGTATGAGGGGGTTAGGGTAACCCTGCATACTGGATGACGTATGATTGGGAGGGGGCTACCCTGAATTCAGGATGACGTATGAGAGGCAGGGGGGGGGGTACACTGCATTCAGGAGGCCGTATGAGAGACAGGGGGGTTACCCTGCATTCAGGAGGACGTATGAGAGACAGGGGGGTTACCCTGCATTCAGGATGACGTATGAGAGGGAGGTGGTTACCCTACATTCAGGATGACGTATGAGAGGGAGGGGGTTACCCTGCATTCAGGATGACGTATGAGAGGGAGGTGGTTACCCTGCATTCCGGAGGACGTATGAGAGGCAGGTGGTTACCCTGCATTCAGGATGACGTATATGAGACAGAGGGGTTACCCTGCATTCAGGAGGACGTATGAGAGGGAGGTGGTTACCCTGCATTCAGGATGACGTATGAGAGGGAGGTGGTTACCCTGCATTCAGGATGACGTATAAGAGGCAGGGGGTTACCCTGCATTCTGGTTGACGTATGAGAGGGATAGGTTCCCTGCATTCTGGTTGAAGTATGAGAGGGATAGAGCTACCCTGCATTCAGGAGGTCGTATGAGAGGGATAGGGTTACCCTGCATTAGGACGTATGAGAGGCAAGGGGTTTCCCTGCATTCAGGAGGACGCATGAGAGGGAGGGGGTTACCCTGCATTCTGGATGATGAATGAGAGGGAGGGGGCTACCCTGCATTCAGGATGACGTATGAGAGGCGGGGGGTACCCTGCATTCAGGAGGACGTATGAGAGACAGAGGGGTTTCCCTGCATTCAGGAGGACGTATGAGAAGCAGGGGGGCTACCCTGCATTCAGGAGGAGGTATGAGAGGCAAGGGGTTACCCAGCATTCTGGAGGACGTATGAGAGGGAGGGGGTTACCCTGCATTCAGGAGGACGTATGAGAGGGAGGGAGTTACCGGGCATTCTGGATGACGTATGAGATGGTGGGTATTACCCTGCATTCTGGATGACGTATGAGATGGATAGGGTTGTTACCCTGCATTCTGGATGACGTATGAGATGGTGGGTTTTACCCTGCATTCTGGATGACGTATGAGATGGATAGGGTTGTTACCCTGCATTCTGGATGACGTATGAGAGGGAGGGGGTTACCCTGCATTCTGGATGACGTATGATAGGGAGGGGGTTACCCTGTATTCTGGATGACGTATGAGAGGGAGTGAGTTACCCTGCATTAGGACGTATGAGAGGCAGAGGGGTAACACTGCATTCAGGAGGACGTATGAGAGGAAGGGGGCTACCCTGCATTCAGGAGGACGTATGAGAGGCAGGGGGCTACCCTGCATTCAGGATGACGTATGAGAGGGAGGCGGCTACCCTGCATTCAAGAGGACTTATGAGAGGGAGGGGGTTACCCTGCATTCAGGATGACGTATGAGAGGCAGGTGGTTACCCTGCATTCAGGAGGACGTATGAGAGGCAGGGGGTTACCCTGCATCCTGGATGACGTATGAAAGGGTGGGGGTTACCCTGCATTCAGGATGACGTATATGAGAGGGAGGGGGTTACCCTGCATTCTGGATGACGTATGAGAGGGAGGGGGCTACCCTGCAATCTGGATGACGTATGAGAGGGAGGGGGCTACCCTGCATTCAGGAGGACGTATGAGAGGGAAGGGGTTACCCTGCATCCTGGATGACGTATGAGAGGGAGGGGGTTACCCTCTATTCAGGATGACGTATGAGAGGGAGGGGGTTACCCTGCATTCAGGAAATCGTATGAGAGGGAGGGGGTTTCCCTGCATTCGGGGTGACGTATGAGAGGGAGGGGGCTACCCTGCAATCTGGATGACGTATGAGAGGGAGGGGGCTACCCTGCATTCAGGATGACGTATGAGAGGGATGGGTTTACCCTGCATTCAGGATGACGTATGGGAGGGAGGGGGCTACCCTGCATTCAGGATGATGTATGAGAGGTTAAGGGCTACCCTGCATTCAGGATGACGTATGAGAGGGAGGGGGTTACCCTGCATTCTGGAGGACGTATGAGAGGCAGGGGATTACCCTGTATTTTGGATGATGTATGAGAGGGCGGGGGTTACCCTGCATTCAGCATGACGTATGAGATGGAGGGGGTTACTCTGCATTCTGGATGACGTATGAGAGGGAGGGGGTTACTCTGCATTCAGGAGGACGTATGAGAGGGAGGAAGTGGGCTACCCAGAAATGGTGACACAAACAAGAACGCTGCACTCGAATCTTAATACAAAGTATTGCCCTAAGATATAGCAATCAAACTCAATATTATTACATTTACATATGCAGTTTGTCTCAGTGTTTTCAATGACAAGCGGATTATTAAATTCATATTTGTTTCGTCCAGATGTGTACAGCAACTATTGATTTGTGTTTGAACAATGGTCAATTATCTGGAACTTAGTCTGAGAAGGGGCAAAGCCTCAACCAGACCAAGCACATTTAGCTGAGCGGTCGCCTAATAAGAGGCCCAGTCAACGAAATAACTCGTAAATGAATAATCGGAAAAAGCATTTGGTGATATGAAATGCGGTCTGGGCGTTACATGAGCATTAGATGTCGGGCTAATGGCTGCTATATTGATAGTTAATAAATATACAATGGCTATTGTTGATGGCCGTGCGTTTTCAATGGAATAAATGGCATTTCGTTATTAGTTCTGTTATTGCAACCATTGACAAAATGAGTGCCATAAAGTAGAACATGAACAAGATATCATTGATTCAATATGTCAGCGACCCGTTTGTTTATTGGATCAAAATAAATGGTTTGACTCATATAAACATTGAGCTAGCACAGGAATCAAGTAGAGAGTAAAAACTAATCTAGTTTAATCATTTCTCTTCATGCTCAGTGTTTTAAAAGAAATTAATGGTTTGCAAGTAATGATTTCATTGCTTAATGCTTCAGAAAGTAAAAGGCGAAACAAATAAAAACATGCTTTGAAACAGCTTAGGAAATATACGGGGGATGAGTCCGTGCAAAACCCTTGAGGGGATGTCTCCAATTCGTAAACGCTAAATGCATAAAGCAGCCTAGAAAAAAATGAGCGGGGGAGTGTAACTGATCCCGATGAAAGGTTTATCACTTCTGGATTTGGCTGATCAATATCTGCGACAAGAGATGCTGGTTACAGTCTGTGATAATTTGCCCGGAATCTAGTCCTGCAACGACGACACCATTGTCTCGTTATTTGCAGGCTGTGCTTACTGACATCGACGTGTACAATGAAGATTGTTTTCCTTGTACAAATCTTGATTATCCTATAGTATTCAGTGTTCAAATAATACAATTGTTTTAAATTTACCGAAAAAGATGTCCGGTTCTTATTAAAGATACAATTTTTAATTTGAATGAATGCCTGCAGAAATCACAGTATTTTAAGACGGTCGATGATCACTGTAAATCTATGAAGCTCTACCAGTCATTTATTAATTAATTATTTATGTGTTTGCAGCTAATAATTAAACTAGCAGTTAATGTTTTCAAAAACGCATTTCTAGTATTAAGGAAGCAGTTAAAGGCTATGATCACTCAAACTTATATTTGTTAGATTGATTATAAAAACGAGTATCACTTAAAAATAATAAAACAAATATTAGGTTACGTGTATATAATAAAAAATATAATACCACATGATTTGCAAGTGTTGTCTGAGTGCATCTCAACTCCATAATTTTTTTTTATTTAACGCATCATACTGTGAAGAAAAAAACATTGTCATTGGGATACTGTTAAATTGTGAGGCCGCGTAACTCCATATATTGATATAAGTAAGTAGGTTAGTAAGTCAATTGTGTATTACCGTGACATGTGTTATATAAACTAGTAAACGGCATAAGAAAGAAAAGGAGGACATCCGGCCCCATTGTTCTAAATGTCATCATTATACAAAGTAAGCAACATATGCATTTATAAGGCTGTGTGAAGTTAGCTAAACATACGACATTGGACATTGGACATTCAAAATCGAATGTTGTGCTGGCACGACATTGGACATTGGACATTCAAAAGTGAAAGTCGTGCTAGTTCGACATTGGACATTCAAAATCGAATGTTGTGCTGGCACGACATTGGGCATTGGACATTCAAAAGTGAAAGTCGTGCTAGCACGACATTGGACATTGGACATTCAAAATCGAATGTTGTGCTGGCACGACATTGGACATTGGACATTCAAAAGTGAAAGTCGTGCTAGCACGACATTGGACATTCAAAATAGAATGTTGTGCTGGCACGACATTATACATTGGACATTCAAAAGTGAAAGTCGTGCTAGCACGACATTGGACATTGGACATTGAAAATCGAATGTTGTGCTGGCACGACATTGGACATTGGACATTCAAAAGTGAAAGTCGTGCTAGCACGACATTGGACATTGGACATTCAAAAGTGAAAATCGTGCTAGCACGACATTGGACAATGGACATTGAAAATCGAATGTTGTGCTGGCACGACATTGGGCATTGGGCATTGAAAATCGAATGTTGTGCTGGCACGACATTGGACATTCAAAATCGAATGTTGTGCTGGCAGGACATTGGAAATTGGACATTCAAAAGTGAAAGTCGTGCTGGCACGACATTGAACATTGGACATTCAAAATCGAATGTTGTGCTGGCACGACATTGGACATTCAAAATCGAATGTTGTGCTGGCACGACCTTGGACATTGGACATTCAAAAGTGAAAGTCGTGCTGGCACGACATTGGACATTGGACATTCAAAATCGAATGTTGTGCTGTGTTGTTTACTTAGATCTGGTCACAAAATGGCCGATTCCTTTTTAATATCAGGTTTTTTGATCGGTCACCAAAAGTATGCAAACCTTGTATAAGTTATTCACGTTTGAATGTCCAATGTCCAATGTCGTATGTTTAGCTAACTTCACACAGCTTTTATAATCACAATCATTATACATAATGCAGTTGATAAGATAATATGGCATTGTCATCCAAAAAGCAAGATATCAGATACTACATGTACATGGTAAATGTTGTGCTATTTAATACATTTTACACATTTCTATACATCTAAGAGCATAGGTCTCTCATTCAAAAGTTATTGTAACCTTTCATGAGTTGATGTCATACTCAACGTAATTTTCAATTAATAAGTTGTCGTAAATATCTCGTCTAAGGTCGTTATAAGAGCATAGAGTGAATCTCTGACTCAATTTGTCTGGTGTTGCACATGATACATATCCGTTTGTCCACGGGCTCGTTGGCGTATCGGCAAAGAGAGTATTTCGCAGTTGTCCAATATTGGTTCGAAGCAACTGTTGAATAACTTTTCACGTGATTGAAACCCAAGTGTTTTACCTATAGCTCTCCCTGCTCCACTGGTAGCACTTCAGCGTGAGGTGCAAAGTTACCTTTGTTTGTGAGGATAACTCCGAGATATCTGTATTCGGTTTTTTTTTTCTGTTTTGGCAAGTAGAATCATATTATCAGCATAGAGTAGAAATATGGACACAGGAAGGTCACCAACTTGCGCATAGATGCCAAAGTTATTGATTTCAGTTACGAGATCATAAACAAATGCGACAAAAATTGTAGGTGACAACTTATTTCCTTTTGCTATTCTAGACTCGTGTATGTAATGATGGACCTCGTTTGTGTAATGATGGACCTCGTTTGATTATAAGTAGAATTATTGCCGATATATATGTTACCGTCCACACCCAGAAGCAATAGTTTGTAGAGCATCAAGTCCCTGTCAACAAAATCAAAGGCCTTCTTAAGGTCGATGTAGGCGGTGTACTCATTGATGTTATTCTTGATAGTGTTGTTAATGGTGAAAATCTGGTTCTCACATAAGCTGTCCTTTTTAGACCTATTTTGTTCGTCGACGAGTATTTTGTTTTCTTCAAGTTATAGGTAGGTCTTTTATTCACAATGACGCTGAGGCAAGAGATGAGGCTGATCCCGCGGTAATTTAACGGCGTATTTTTGTCCTAGCTAGGATCCTTATGGATCATGGCTTTTCTTCTATCACTGGGCACAAAACTTGTCAAATATCAACTGAAAAATGTTTTGAATTGCAATGATCAGTGTATGTTTTAGAACCGCGTATGGGATAGAGCCAAGACCACACGCTTTGTTTGATTTTAACAACATTCGCTACTATTTCCGACGAGAATTGGTGGTTTAGAATATCTTAAGCGTTAAACAGTGGGTCAGCAATGTTCATTTTGAAGAAATGTTTATGATTTTCTTTCACAATTATAGAAATTCTGATCAAAGTAATTCCTGTCCTCACTCTTGTATAGTCGCTGAAAATCACTTCCAATGCTCTCATAAACTAGTGTTTTTTTATCAGTTGTACTTGTGTCATTCTCATTGACAACTACAGTAGGTATTGTCGTGTCCTTCCTCCGACCGAGGCGTTATACAGAACAGAGCATCTATTAACAACGAAGGTCATAGACCCATCGGGCAAAACATGTACACATACAATGGGGATAGAGAGCAGCTATAACACAATAAACAAAATGTATGCAAAAATAAAATAAAATAAATGCATCATTATGCAGACATACAGAGGTGCACTTATAGTTAATATGTATCTATGTACTCATAGGAATACTTGATTCACTTGAAGTTACTGTGTGAATGTTAACAAACAAATAAATGACAATTACACAAAACCTGTACAGATTACATGGGGTATAACGTAGCGAAAATACTTTGAAAAATACACAATAGTCGATGTTATCCCGTGATATTACCAAGTTAGGTATATAGCTTAAATATACCACTCATATTGGGTAAGCCTTCGTAGCACAATGGATACAACACTAGAATGTAATTTTGGCGATACGGGTTCGAACCCGGTCTCCGACTCAATTTTTTTTTTGACATTTTGGATTTTTTTTCAATTATGATATCAAAGAGTAAAACATTTTATTAAATAATTGTCCTGAGATTCGTTACAGAAAAAAAAACTTTTTTTGGTGCCAATCTGTTGTACAGTCCCTTTAAGTCTTTTCTGTTGTATTAAGCTTCCACCAAAGCATCGAGAGTTGCGTCGCTTCCCAGGGCGATTTGTCGTATCCGTAGGAAAAGAGCTCATGTCATCATTTATTGCTGTAGAATGGTTTAGATATATAAAGTCAATTTCCTCTTGCCTCTCTCGGCTTTTTTTTAAATAAGGCTATTTTCAAAAAAAATAATCTTGATAAGCAATATGTGAAATAAATGGTCGAAACACATCAAATATAAAGGAACTGTGGTTTGTATGTGTTTCTTTATTTCAACTGAAATCGTGCATGAACTATCCTTTCAAAGCCAGTCAGTTTTAAAATGATATCTACATACTTCTTTTCCACCGCATAACACATTTCAAATGACACCACACTAATATGGCATCAATAGGCAATCATAATTAATAAAATTGTGTATATGAAACCTTGAATCTGAATGATGCGATACGAATAAAGGTATTTTTTATATAATAGTATGAGTTGGAAGCAAGTCTTGGCAGTATATACTCTGTGAGTTTTTTCCTTTAAACAAACAACCAAAACTAAGTATAGAGCAGTTAAGATCTGTACCACATAAACCAATCACAAAGCTGTCAGAAAACGCATTTAAAAACGAGCAATTTTGATAGGTTATGCAAGACGACTTTTAAAATCACTTAACTTTAGACAAGATTGCCATCTCAACAAAAAACACGCTCCTTAAAAGTTGTTTGAAAAGGAACTCATTGAGAAGAATTGAGATGAAATTACGACCGAGACAAATAAATACAACCGAAAAGACAACAATTATACTAGAAACGCCGGCATGCGATGAAACCTTGTTCTTAATTTGTGCAAGGATGATATTTGGCAAATATAAGTTTTGGGTTTCTTAATATAAGCAGTGACCTTCGCCTTGTTGCTACCAATCTCTAAATCCTAACAACTTAAACTTGCTAAATACCAAAGTTGTTGACCCAAAACAAGTCTTGTAAGATTGACCCTAGCCTTGACCCAGCTAACACCAAATGCCATTTTCCAAAGGAACATATATGCACATCGTGTTATTACAAAATATCATTCCAAAATCAAGCCATTAAGTCGAAACTGTTGTTTGAGCAATTGGGCAAAACATATTGTTTGTTATTAGCAACCGAGATTTTGACCTTGACCCCACACACCCAAAAAGCAGTGCCAAGGTATGTCTTCACCAATGCTTCTTTCCAGAATACATCCTTTCTAACAGAAGTTATTAAGCGATTCTTTTCTATTTTCAGTTTTATTTTGTTATTTTAGAAACAACGACATTGGCATTAACTTTTTGACCCCAAAATTAATCCCATGATACGTCCTTACATATTCTTAATACACATCATGCGTTATCACTTCCAGTCAGTAAAACAACGTTATTGAGCGATAACATGTTTTTTTTTCTTCTGTGTTCATAATCAGCGACCTTACCTTGATCACAACGACCCTTAATGCAATCACAATGTACGTCGAGGCTTGTATTATTAATTTTGGCACAATTAATAAATTACCCTAGGTTAATTACTATCGTATTCATGTCTAAATACTTCAATGTTGGGACAAGTATGAGCTTATGACCATACAAAGTAGTCTAAGCTCCCAGTAGACTCGTGTAAAGTGAACCGGTGTTTCGGTTGTAATCCCATCACCTATCGGTAAGGCTATCTTGATGCTTGTGCGTTGATGTTTATACGTTTGCGTCTCTAGTTCATTGTCGTTTGCGTCTCTAGTTCATTGTCGTTTGCGTCTCTAGTTCATTGTCGTTTGGTCATTTCTCTTATGCCTCTAAACAGGGTTTAGTTTTGAATATTCGACATCTGGGCTTGTCCGTAAAGTCCTTGCATCTTTTATATTAGCTGGCTACATACAATATCAACACCGTAGTTCATTTCTAATTGTGAAACCAACCATACAAATCCAATTGCCCGAATTTTGTATTTTTTATTGATTTGTTTATTGACCGATTGATTGATTAATTGATGTTTATTTAGGTTTAAACTTGCACACTTACATTACACGTGGTAACACATAAAACAGTAGCTTCAATATAAATATGTTCGTTTAACTATATCATACAAAAATATTACAACAGACAAAAAAACTTATGTACTGTCCTGGAAGTTTAAATGGGCACTTGTGATCTGCTGTATTTCTAACTGGAGATGAGACCATTGTTTCAGCTGTACTTGTTAATATTTAAATTGTGTGAGCACATCATCGTTTAAAATTAACAGCGATGTCGTTAATGACTGTTACCAAGTTCTAAACAATTGGCCCATTGCGTCTAAAATATATCATAAAACCTGTAGACATATTTTGCACGTTAATGATAAGGGCTTAGGGAGTATATACATGGGGTTTTAGGCCTCAAACTGCACCACTGAACGTCTGATTCCATCTGGAATAAAGAGCAAATTTACAAGCTGTATATCGTTATGTAAAGCTAATTTGGGTCATTAATGCTACATATTAGAAATCAGCCATGTTTCTGAGGTCACATGACACCGCTACACCTACCACCACCACCACCACCACCACCACCACCACTAACACTACTTATTTTACTACTAACACTTCTCCATGGACAGAATGACATTTCAGTTACATTCCAGAGTGTTTGAATAAGCTTTCGGGATGAGAGATCTCCATGTGTAAATAATTTCCCATAGGATTGACTTACACAATTCAAGTTCTGTCAATGAATTTAACTAGACACAAAGCAAATATGTGTGATACACAATTGTGGAAGTTTTACATTTGATAGACATTCGTTCGCATCTGTGTTATCTTCTGTGTGCATGTTTATTAAATCCCAGTCGTTTTCCTATCTGTAATTCAGTATCATATAATTTATATTTGTGCGTGTGTGTGTGTTTTAAGGAGAGCAGACCAATTTTACATAGAAAGTATTATGTTTTAAATAACCGTTATAATGATTCTAACGTGATTTCAGCAGACAATGGTTTTAATAATGGCGCCATGTAAGTTTAAACATAGAAGATAAAGCGTGGTACTTGATTAAAGTCAACATTGTTTTCAAGTTGACCCTGACTCCTTTGCGGCTTTAAGCAAGCATTTTGCTACAGATGATCAATGTTGGACGAGTGGTTAGCACTCGGAAACCAGCCTTAACCCAAGGAAACCTTTTTTCAAAGACCGTTCCAATGCGATAACCTAAAATCTTAATATTACTAGTAATAGTTCATACGCATTTTGTTTTGTGACCTTGTATGTCTCAATGATTGTCTGTTAGGCCCTTAGCTTAATCAGTACCTGTAGTTTTCATTTCAATTGTTTATGTGTTGTCCTGGACGATGCATGCTTATTAGATGTGATGAGGAGAATCGAAATTGCGAGTGACTCTGGCATTACGAACAGGGTTTTTACCATAATATGGTCAGAAGTAAATCCTATATTCACCTATGTCATGTATTTGAAATGAAAGACTAAATAGTTAATGTTATATAAAATGCTTCGAAAGATAACTGACAATGTAAAATACAACATTTCTTAGTAGTATCTACATGTTTTGCAAACAAGCACACTATAATCGCAAAATATTTGTTAAGCAATTGAAGATGTGCGCTTCTGAACATAATTATTTAACTTTTTAAGTTTAACTTAAATATATATTTCATTGCCTTTAAATTGATGCCAGCTCTAATATCCTCAAATTTGAACCTACTGATAAATGTTTGGCCAAGAGAGGTGTTGGGGCAGAGAGTTGTTGGGACAGAGAGATGTTGGGACAGAGAGATGTTGGGGGCAGGAGAGATGATGGGGGCAGGAGAGATGTTGGGGGCAGGAGAGATGATGGTGGGGGGGGGGGGGGGGGGGAGAAATGTCGTGGCAGAGAGCTGTTTGGGCCGGAGTGATGTTAGGGTAGCAGAGTTGATGGGGGATGAGAAATGTCGGTGCTGAGAGCTGTTTGGGAAGAAGAGATGTTGGGGAAGGAGAGATGGTGGGGGCAGGAGAAATGTCGGGGCAGAGAGCTGTTTGGGCAGGAGAGATGTTGGGCAGGAGAGATGATGAGGGCAGGAGAGATGTTGGGCAGAGGAATGTTAGAGCAGAGAGATGTTGAGGCAAGATAGATGTTTAAGGCAGGAGCGATGATGGGGGGGGGGGGGCAGGAGAGATGTTAGAGCAGAGGGATGTTGGGACAGGAGAGATGATGGGGGGGGGGGGGCAGGTGATATGTTAGGGCAGAGAGATGTTGGGGCAAGATAGATTTTGAGACAGGAGAGATTATGGGGCAGGAGAGATGTTAGGGCAGACGTGCCTATGCCGTAGCTTTTGTAACAAGTACGTTGTCAAAGTGTTTTTCTTTTGATATATTTTTATTTCATTTTCTTTTTTCACGTTATATAGGAAAACATAAATTAAATTGTTTTCGTATCTGTTAAAATTGAATTCACACAGATTAGGTTCCCAGTCTCATAAGCTAATCATCCTTAACAGCATCTACGGTGCAGTGCCATGCCAACGTTCCTCTCTTTGGGCGTCGTGTGGTTACACTTGTGGCGGTTATTTGGACGCCCAATGTGCTAGTCGTGAATAATATGTTACGAGGATGTCAAACTCGTATTTATTATTTAGTTTTGACATTGAATAAATGTCCTTTTCACTGACTGTGGTTTATTATTCACGTCTCCCTCTTAGTTGAACTTGTCATGGCCAGCCCCTCCTTATTCAGTAGCAATAAAATATAATTTTATGCCGACATAAAATGTTTTATGGATCTGCGTGTTGAACTGAATCACCCCTTGCTAAATGTGCGGGTTGAACCGGTTACATCTAAAGCGTGGCTTATCAGCGTTCCACGCCGTGACAAGTGGTCACATGGTGTGTGCTTGGCTTATCAGCGTTCCCAGCCGTGACCAGTGGCCACGTGGTGGGTGTCAGCGTATCGCTAGCCTCCCTCGTCAGCCATTCTAGAAAAATCTTCTGAGATACGTGGTTGCATATTTTGAGCAAAATAGATTGCATAATTTTCCTCCACCTCCCAATCCACCTCCATACATATTCAAATAATCTATGTATATATTATTTTATGCACTTCTTTATGTTGTATATTTGTAGTGCAATCAACTAATTTATAAATTGTTTGTGTATTGTTTTATACGTCATTTCTTTGAACATATACATGTTTAAGCATTTGTTCTAGTATATTTTGGTTTTATTTTACACGGTTTTTCATTATTGGGCGGTTATCTGGACGCCCAATGTGCTAGTCGTGAATAATATGTTACGAGGATGTCAAACTCGTATTTATTATTTAGTTTTGACTTTGAATAAATGTCCTTTTCACTGACTGTGGTTTATTATTCACGTCTCCCTCTTAGTTGAACTCTTAGCCCCTCCTTATTCAGTAGCAATACATAAATAAAGTTCACGCATGCAGCAGTAGGAACGATTTCCATCTAGGTCAGACAAGAATCTTCAAAACCTCATTCATCATCAAACTGACATGGAAATTGCACCTTGAACACTGTATCAATACACAAACAATCTTCAGCTTTCGCCTAATGAAAAGGCAAACACAAAAGATGCATTAACATAAGTGATAGCTGTAAGGAAATTGGCTTCTGCTTGAGAAATATTTGTCTTTTTTGATTGAAAAAATCACCACCGTTCATGTTTTTGCATTTAGAATAGTCTCGTACTTGGTGGTCGTGTAAAGGGAATATACCAACTCAAATGAGAAACCAAGTAAATGAAGTGTATACGAACAAATACTATGCCTGGAAAACTGAAGACGTGTATGTACATGCATATATTTTCTTCAAGTACATAACGTCGATGGTTGCCACATTTAGGGCTAAAAAGTCTTTCTTAATTGTTTGCCCAACCATTAGTGCATATAGGGAACGCACTGGGTAACTTGGATGTACTGGGTAACTTATACGCACTGGGTAACTTGGACGTACTGGGTAACTTATACGCACTAGGAACTTGGACTCACTGGGTTACTTGGACGTACTGGGTAACTTGGACGAACTGGGTAACTTGGACGTATTGGGTAACTTGGACGAACAGGGTAACTTGGACGTACTGGGTAACTTGGACGAACTGGGTAACTTGGAAGTACTGGGTAACTTGGACGTACTGTGTTACGTGGACGCACTAGGTAACTTGGACGCACTGGGTTACTTGGACGCACTGGGTAACTTGGACGCACTGGGTAACTTGGACGCACTGAGTACTTAATACGCACTGGGTAACTTGGACGCACTATGTAACTTGGACGTACTGGGTTACTTGGACGTACTGGGTAACTTGGACGTACTGGGTAACTTGGACGCACTGGGTAACTTGGACGCACTGAGTATTTTATACGCACTGGGTAACTTGGACACACTGGGTAACTTGGACGCACTGAGTACTTTATACGCACTGGGTAACTTGGACGCAATGAGTAACTTGGACGCACTGGGTAACTTGGATGCACTGGGTAACTTGGATGCACTATGTAACTTGGACGTACTGGGTAACTTGGACGTACTGGGTAACTTGGATGCACTGGGTAACTTGGACGTACTGGGTAACTTGGACACAATGGGTAACTTGGACGCACTGGGTAACTTGGACGCACTGGGTTACTTGGACGCACTGGGTTACTTGGATGCACTGGGTAACTTGGACGCACTGGGTTACTTGGACGCACTGGGTAACTTGGACGCACATTGTAACTTGGACGCACTGGGTAACTTGGACGCACTGGGTAACTTGGGCACACTGAGTACCTTTTACGTACTGCGTAACTAAGACGTACTGGGTAACTTGGACGTACTGTTAGCCGTGTTTGATTTTAGTAGATTAAGTCTCCTTAAATTTGCACATTATACGAACACATGATTAAGGTATGTCCATTAAGCATATCAAAGGTTTGAAAAATGTAGTTATCTGCGTTCAATATCATATCGGGACAAGTATTGTCAAGAAATGCGTAAAATTCATAGATCAGTATACTCGTGTTATCAGTGCATAGCGTTCTACTTCTGTCATACAATCAGCCAATTGTATCGGGAATAATGAAGAAATGTCACTTCAGGAGTGACATCAAATTATATTTCAGATTTCCATGACAACAGAAAATTACTATTTTTTCTGTTGAGTTTAAAGAATGTTCTGGAACGGTCGTTTTTGCAAGAAATGTCAAATGTTTACAATTGTTGCAAGCTGCGTTCTTAGTCTATTCAATGTATTACGTTGTTGAGTTTATAAAGGTCTGCCCGCGTCTTATAATGGCTACATTATGGCGTGACCACGTCACATCCTCAAGTGTGGAAAAATGTTGAATCCAAAGAGGGAATTTCACCCCCCACCGGTGGAAGGGATACTCGCCAAAAGAGTAATCTTGTACCCCAAATGTATTACTTGCATGCTATTCATTGAGACGTTTGATGATAAGTCATGTTGACCATGGATTGGTTTCACAAAAAAACTTTAATCCCATAACAAACTAAGCAAATACTTTTCGATCACCTGATTGGATTATACTGATTACTGTCCTATAGAATTATAGGATTTTAGGCGGGAAAGTACTTTCTAGTCTTAGCTGTTTCGTGAACTTTCTCCTTTGGTTTTCTTAATAAATGTCTTTAAAGGTATGTTAATATTTCATGTGTTGCCATTTTCATTATAAACCAATATGACCATTCAGATATGTTCAATGCTAATGCGCTGTTCTGTAAGATTGTGTTTCTGTCGTTCTGTTATGGTGGTCATTAAGTTTGGTCTTGATGCCATTTACTCATTGTTGGTTATTTCGCTACTTTAGTTTTGTCCCTCAGTTATTTTTCAATGAAATATCGTGATAATCCATATTTGCGTCTTATAATCTTAGTTTTAGAAGGAGGACAAGATAGTTCTTGTATGTTGGTTCATTGTAAACATTTCGTATCAACCATTATAATGTTTGTATTGATTCAACCCCGGCCAGAGAAATGATGGCGAATCTGTTTTTGGAAATTGTTCCAGTGACGTCATAAACCTTGCAAATTTGCGACCGCCCACCTGATATAGTTCAAATATAGCACTTTTGTCTGAGAATCGCTGACAGCTTACCTATTTATAGCACCCATTTCTCTTTTGGACAAAGCTCGTCTCTAAATGTTCTTTAACTACATTATTGGGGAAATGTACTATTATCGCTCTGTACCATAACATGGAGGGATATGTTTTCAATATTCAATAAAGCTATGCGTTTCCATGAAAAATGATGAATCAATTCTAACACTGTGTGTAACTCCAGAAAATGAAGAGAAGGTCAACTGCGTGCTTCATAAGGCTACTTAGTCCATCTGTGCATCCACTAAAACGGTTCAGGATTGTGAAATGTAAAATGGTTTTTAGCAAAAAAGATTTGAATCAGTACTGACGGGACTTATTGAACTGAAACCCTTACAGAATAATATAAATCATAATCATCCGCCAATTGTATCCAAATGTTATCCTAATAAGGATAGTTTGCAAATATAGATGTTTTTGTTGGTGTATAAGTATATTTGGACCTTTCAATCTTTGTTTAAGCCTTAAATTGTAATATGCTAATAATATATCTTGTTACAAATTTACATTTTCTGTAAAGAATGACCCAGCTTGTCAGCGATTAGTATCTATTTCTTACATTGTCAAATGAAAGACACACGAAAAGAAAGGGAAATTCATCTGAACAAACTGGACATTTTCTTTCATGAATTTGTAAATTCCGCCATCGACCAACTGCAGTTGGCAGTAACTGGTCTCGTGATATGAAAAGTATCAAATATTTTGTCAAGTGAGACGGTAATGACTGAATATAGCTTCATTGAGGAAAATTAGTTATCATATATTTATAGAAGTTGTTAACAAATGATATTTCTAAGGTATAATGCTATTATTGAGTATATACATATTTTAGTTTTTGATGTAAAGCCTTAATCAACCAGTTACCCTTAGAAAGCTTTGAATGACCATTTGCCAGAAAAAAACATGTTCACATAAAGTAGACATATATATATTTGTCAATCCAGACAGATTTTACCTTTTTGAAACCAAGTCATTTTGAAGTAAATAAATTTTGGAGTTTAAATTAGTAGATGTTTAATTGTCATTATTATTTTTAATCATTCTTGTCCAGTATGAAATTGTTCTGGTTTTAGTATAAACATATACAAGGAAAAAACACATTAAGTTCACCAAATATCATGTATGATGGTGTCGATTTTTTCATTCCTAATATATATTTATAAAATTTTAATCGAACTCGTTCTAAAATGTACCCCTATTTCACTTTTCATAAAATGATATTGGTAAAACTGTTTTATAAAAAAATCAATTAGATTATCGGTAATGAAAGTCTCTTTATTTTCTTTAAGAGCGCAAACGTACCATTTGTAGCCTGATCAGCAAGATTTGTTTTTGTCTTAACATTTGATCCACTCTTTGTAAAATATGATACAAGATGTTTATATCCATCGACATGTTCTTATACATTGTAACCACACTAAAAAGGAAAGGAAACGCTATTTGTATGGTACATTGAGACTGCACACTGCAGTCACATGCATTTCTAAATCTGCTTTGTTGGTAGTCTTATGGTGAATTGTTTGAATGTCAGTGCCTAAACTTGGCAACAAAGCAGTTAGTGTACACCAAAGGAAGAATTGTGTAAAAGAAACGTTAGAAGTTGTAATGCTTGATATACAGAAAATTTCAACTTCGATATGTGTTAAACAACGGCCTGCAAAAAACATCCAAAATGCTTTTAAAAACACCAGCTGTTCTGAAAAGGGAATACTCTCGCGAGTTACTAAAAGTAATTTGGTCATATATATTGGATTGCTGTCACCAGTGACAGTTAATGAATTCAAAGTCAACAGCGGATGAAATGAAGCTTAAAGACACTACCACATGGTTTAAACATATTAAGTGAAATATCACATGAAAATAAATATTTACGTATTCTTTAATCATGATCGGAACGGGATTGACAAGAAACTAGTAAAGATCCCGTCTTTATTGCGTTTATTTACAATTTAGAATGCCTTCTTTTACTCTATACCCTAAGTGATCGTTAAATGTCTCTAAGTTCTCAAGTTTTTCTTCAAAACCAAGAATATTTACATTATACGACCAATTGTATGAACAGTCAGTGTCGATGTGAAACGTTATGAATCAATAGCAGACTTCGTTTGAAATCAAATTAAACATCCTTACTGATGCCATGTTTTAAACTAATCAATCTTTCATTGAATTAAGACGAGATAGCGAGCTGGAAAATATAATGTTGTAATCAGTGTCGCGGGACGTGCTCTAGTTCTTTATCGTCAGCGGATTTGCACTCGTTCAAACCGTTTTATTCACTTCCTCCTTAAATATAAATGATCCTTGGAAGAAGATGAGCCACGTTTGCCTTTCTTTGTTTGCAGATTATAGACAGAAACTTTCTAATACTAGAATTGAATGTAACACAGCATTAACATTGCGAGGATAAAAAAAACATATAGTGCTGTCTGGTATATTGTTCGTGCATTAAATGTAATCTTTCCTCAGTTATAATTATTCGCAGAACTGGATTTACAAAGTATTTCTGGTTTTCCGTTGAAAATGAAAACAAACAATGTTTACAAACGACATCCTTCAAGACAGGACAAATGTTTGAAGCAATCCAAACATAAATACCTTATATCAGATGAATAAACAAGCAGAACGTTACAAATACAATAAGGAAAAGAAAACTGGCAAAAAACAACGAGAATCATAAACTCATGATTTATTATTTATTTATTTAACTTATTTATCCTAATTAATGTTACATTTTCTTTTTATTTCAGCAAAAGACACCAGTAAAATGAACTGCACATATATAAAGTACTTCACCGTCAACGACGACAGAGATGGGATACCACAAACCGATGCAATATTATGTAAGTTAATATTTTCATCTACTTATTTGGTAATAATAACGGACAAGATAATACCTATTAATATCACGCTGTCTAAGCTTAGCACTCACTGAGTACATGTCAATTCCAACATTTATCGTTAAATTATTTATTAATAGTTTTATTTTGGAAATACCAAATGATCTGCTTTTGAGGGGTTGGGGGAAAGGTCAAGGTTACTTAAAGTAGACAAATGGTTTCCGACCAATAACTTCAGTTAGAAATGATGAATTGTGAATAAACTTGGTGTGTAGGTAATTTTGAAGGGGGCTAGATCAAAGTCAAGGTCATTGATGCTTCGAATAAGAAAATGAGTTCCGCCCAAAATTTTAGTTAAGAAAGTGAATACATATGTGGGGTCAGAGTCAAGGTCAAGGTCATAACACTAAGCATGAATGTTGCAGAGAAACTAAACACTTGTCGAGAGTAATTTTCAGTTATGTAACTTTTTCATAGAAGTTAAAAAAGAGAAAATTTGCTGTTTTTTCTTACTAATACAAGAAATTAGTTTGCTATAATTTCTCATTGCCTATATGAAAAACCGCGTTTCGGCGCATCGCGGGACTTCTAGTTATTAAATTTATCAGGCTGATGACCATTCGATTCTGAAGACTTTAACCGGACGTAGGTAGTTGTATGTATGCATATATACCCAATACATATACACCCAATACATATATACCCAATACATATATACCCAATACATATATACCCAATACATATATACCCAATACATATATACCCAATACATATATACCCAATACATATATACCCAATACATATATACCCAATACATATATACCCAATACATATATACCCAATACATATATACCCAATACATATATACCCAATACATATATACCCAATACATATATACCCAATACATATATACCCAATACATATATACCCAATACATGTCCATTTTGAATTATTTCAAAACCCTTGAGATGACAAAGTGTATATTTTCGTTGATGTTTTAATAATACATCTATGTAGACGTTTGTTATATTATCTGTAATTTAATTATCGAATGGGAATTGCGAAAAATGTTTTCGAATGCCTGTGACAATTATTAAACTTGATCAGAATAGTAAAGGCAATGAACACGTTACAGTCAATGTTCACAATGCACGACCGGTCAATCACCATTATCAACTACAATGGAAGTCGTACTCGTATTGCCGTTCTAGGGTAGGAGTTGCTTAACATTTCACAGGAACATTTGTAATCACACATCAACTGAAACACCTTTGAGGAACCCACGCATGGTCGATCCGTTCTGAATTTTGATTCTCTCGATCCATATATGAATATAATGAACCTTTGTATCCGATGATGCAGAAAATAGCAGATCTCGAAAAGAAAATCACCTTATTTTAAAATTCGGATTTGTTTGGAAGCATTCAATTAGCAAACGTCACGTTCACCAAAAGTTCTCCCACAAAACCAAGGTGGCTGTTGAAGGCAAACCATTGGAATGTTTCAAAATTGTGAATTTTAATTTAGTTTTGAGATAGTCTTTTCTAAGAGTCAAACAAACACTTCCAAAATGTCTTGGTACAATAAAGGGTAGAGCAATATGTTTGTATCAAATGTTTCAGGTCATCCAATCAACAATTTATAAGGTTGTCTTCATGGTATAGATTCGAATAAAATATTATTAAAAAATAAGTTTATACAAATGACTTAAATTGACTTCCTAGTTACAAAAATCCAAAAACGCTGTGTTAAAATAGAAGCATAATATCACCATAAAGTCACAAAACATGGTTGACTGGATAAATTGTTGCAAACGATTTCATTCAAAACAAGCTATAAAATGTGTTTTTCGTTAATATTGAAAAGCTTTTTAAAACAACTGAATTTGTTGAAAGGAATGTATGTATTGTACTGGCATAACATCGAACCATATACAACCACAACTTTCGGTACGTTTTGTGTCTTGTCCTTCAAACCACTTACCATGAACCGTTACCCAGTGATTGCATGACACAGGCCATAGCTAGGATGTAATTTGTCTAATGTAAATGCTTAATTATCTCATATACCAATATTTCCCGGCCGCTGACAATTCATCCATTTTCCCTGAAGAATATTTTTGCAGACGAAACAAAAGTCTTTTCAACTTTCCTAGTATGCAGAGATTACGTTGTCTCGGATCTTTTATGAAATTGATTCACTAGTGTTCATGGAAACTTAATATTCTTGCCACAAAATCTATATCATCCTGACCTCTTTTTGTCGACAATAGGGGATATGTACTAACATTTCTGTTTGTGAATTATAGCTTTCATTAATCACGTTTCCGATCGGAGGATGAAATTGACCGATATAGTATTTAGTTTGCCTTAACGCTTGTCAGTTTTTGGGAGCATTCTTCTATGAACGAACGAAACAAAGAATATGGCTCACTGATCACACATGTGCTTTAAAGCTGCACTCTCACAGATTGAACGTTTTGACAACTTTTTTATTTTTTTGTCTTGGAACGAGCCAATTTTTGCGAAAATCCATAGAAACCAGTTATATAAGACTGTTGACAAAAAATCAGACCGCAGATTTTTATATCTAAGTTCAAATATTGATGTTTTATGCATTTTTCTGAAACCGTTAGTAACATTAATTTTCGAACGGAAATATGAAAATCTACGATCTGTTTTTTTTGTCAGCAGTCTTTCATCATTGGTTTTCAAACATTTACGCAAAAATTTGCTCATTCCAAGACAAAAAATAAAAAAGTTGTAAAATCGGTAAATTTGTGAGAGTGAAGCTTTAAATATAAAGGTATAACATCAAAGGACGTTGTATATAATTTGACCCAGTAACAGTCTGTCAACTTAAATTGACCCATGATCTAATTTGACCTAATTTTCACACTAAATTACCTTTTGTAAAACTGAACAGACTTTGAAGGAAACATTTAATCCCACACAAAATTGCCATAGTCACACTATTGCGTAGAAACTAAATTATGGTCCAACAATCGTACCTGGAATTCATTACAAGCAATTTGACTGCGATTTTGTTTTGGCATTGACAGTGTATTATATTCCTTTGGCTCAATTTTGATTCGTTGTGGCCGATATTAGCGAGTTTTTCCAGGCACACATTTTATCATGTTCATGTGGTGCTTATTTGATCTTGGGGATAAACAAGAACACTGAAGCAGGAGTTTGCTTCTCCTGTGTCTCTCAAGTTTAAATTTATAGCAAAAATAAAATTGAAAGTTCAGGGACAATCCTTATAGCCATAATTATAACTATGATCTTGGATAAAGACACAATGCTCAAGGCTAACAGATATTGAAAGATAGACGCGCTACTTAGAGTAAGAAAGTGTCAAAATTATATCGTTTCATCTGGTCTAGTGTTTGGTCTGAAATAAAAGGAACACATAAATTTTACCTTCATTTCGTAACATATAGGACCTCATTCTGACCAAGTTGTAGAATATAAAACCAATTATAAACAACTTGTTTGAATCATTTGACCCCGCGAACTAGGTTTTGATTTTACATAAACCGAATGCTGTTTGGCAAATATTCATTTCAAAAGTAAATATCATTTTATAGAGTCTTTAAATGCATACAATAACAGAGAAAAAATCGTTTCAGATTACAAAATGCAATGAACATAACAAGTTTATAAGTGCACCATCGTGAAATATAACCTTTGGTACCTTTTCGGTGATATATTGCAATTATACTCTGACACAATTTCCTGTCTATGTATGAACGATATAAGATATATATTTTTCCGATTATAAATACCAGGTAAACAATATCGAAACGTTGGCAATGTCAAAGACCATCAACGAGGCCCTGGCAGTTGGTTTTTTTATCAATCAATTTGGCGGCTAGTGTATGAACAAGGAAATGTTGACGAAGCTCGGATTTTTTATCAAGTTAACTATGCAGCCAATGATTGGTCTTCAGACACAATAAAACAGAGAACACTATTAGGGGAGTGGTATTTGAAAACTAATAATCTCAGTTAACGAGCTGAAATAGAATTATAGGGACGATTTATCCTTTCGTCTGCCACAATAAAAGAACATATATCATAATTAATATAACGTTTGAAAATAAACTTAGCGTTTGAAGGCATTGAATCATTAAATGGACGTTGCTTTAACTCCGCACCAATCCGCCAACTGAATTTTGAATCAGGTGCAATATATCACATATCATAGAAAGCGAGTGCCGAATGCAGCGATTTGGCGTACCTTTCGGCATAAAACTAACTAATACTAACCCGCAAAACATCCATACATATACTGTTTGCATGGGTTAACTTCAACTACGCTCACAAGAATAGCCAGGTTACAAACGAAACTCTATGAAAAGTTCAAATCGTCGAAGCCGTTGTTAAGACGGTAAAAATTATGGTCTCTTCGGTGCAAAATGGCATTACAACCAGACTTAGTTTGATAGATTGACGATCACATTTGGCTAAGTTTATTCGCAAATGTCGGAAGCCAGACCAGTCGTAATTCGTCAAGACCCAATGCACTTGTTAAAGCAATATCCGATTTTCAAGAATCATCAAAATCCGAGGTCACGGCTGAATGGATTTACACAGATAATGCAAAGGTTATCAAATCATGTTGTTGTTGTTTACAGTGACAATGCGACGCTCTACCTGGTTTCCCCTGTCGAGCCTGGTCATACTGCTTATTGCGGGGACAGTCTGCTTCGTAGGACACTGCGAGTCCGGCAAGAAAAACCTTACCTTCGTCAGTGGTATCTTATTTGTTTTAGCAGGTACGTCTATAATGTATATCATGTTTTAAAATTATGTTTTTGGAACGAATGGTTAACTGGAAAGTTATAGGTTATTTAAATTTGTATGTTATTCGTTGTAGCAGCATATATACGTGTACATGTGATTTCCTTTCCACAGAACTTACATTGATCCAGTTAATAGATAATAGTTAAGCATGTTTTAAGGGCCGGTCACAATGCAAAAGTGGGTGGGGAAGGTCAAAAACTGAAACGTTTAAAAAGTTCATGTTTAATTCAGTTTTGAGAAACGATCTTTGGTGTCATGTTTTGGGGTAGTAAGGAGTTGAACAACTTTTACAAAAGAAGATTTTATCAGATTTTGGATCAAAAAGCATTCACATTATTTCGGAAGAGTCTGTCGACATTTTTTCTTCGTTTTTATATCAAAATACCCCAGACTACATACTCAACACTGTTCTGAGCGTTCTTGATGATATCTTGGCAAATAAGAAAGTTATACAGAAAAAATATTTTAAAAAGTAGATGAAATTTATTTTCGGGTTACAAAAATGCATATATCTTTTTAAAATAGCTGCAATCAACACAAAGCCCCAAGACAATGTTGATTGGGCAGTTCCGATAAATTTGACTCATGTACATATTCTTTTTGTATGAAGACATTTCCGGGGAACCGTAAATGCCTTTTGATTTGAAATCTGATAAAATGTTCTTTCGTAAAAAACTACTAATTACAGCTTCACATGTTGCAATGGATATATATGAATCATACTTGTTCAATAGTGAATCTCAAATCTAAATAGAAATTGATTGTTTTAACATTTAAAATGTTGGTCCTTTAAACGACTTTTGCATCGCTGCCAGCCCTTAATAATATACAATATACGTTTAACCCTCACTGTGTGCAACTTTGTGTTTCAGGGTTGTGCACTCTAGTTGGGATAATTCTTTACATAGGCAGTATTACAGAAGAAGTGGGAAACAAGCCAAAAGTTTCTTTAGAGGACGTGCAATTTCTATATAATTACGGATCTTCGTTTATGATGGCAGTGGGCTCGTTTGCTTTGACTGAGATGTCGGGTGTGTTTTCTGTATACCTGTATATAACTAGGTACAAAAACGCCCAAAAGAAGAAAAGACTACAAGCACTTAAGTCTGAGGCAAATGCGAATGACAGAAACAACCAACACTGGCGTCACAAACGTTCGCGCCCACAATCACGTGATCGATCTCAGTCACGTGAGAGATCACGAGACACCTCACTGAGTAGATCTGAAAGTTACTACACATATACACCTATTTCTGAAACTACATGTGCATCGCATGAGCTATCAAACTACTCATTTCCAAATGATACATCTAGGAATGCTTTGTCAACGACCACTATAGCTGAAACTCATGCGCCTAGGGAAAACCTGTATTCTTCATCAGCAGACTACCTTAGGAAGACGACGCCCGTATAATGACAGTGTTTCTATGAAACAATGATATAGTTCAAACTTGGTGCCATCATATAAAAGTTCAAAACTTGGGTTTCTGAACGCATGTGAATGTAAATGTGTGTAGTGCTTGGTACGTTTAGGGAGTGCTTAAAAATAACCACATGATTTATTGATTTGATTAGAGACATTATCATGATTTTTTATAGTAGATATGAATATCTAATAGCAATATAAATTTAGGTAAGGTTGTATAAATGTAAATAGCATTTTAGTCTATTTATTGGTGTTTTGCTTTGTTAATTTTCAGATTTTCAAATACTTTTTTGATTTGTGTTAATGTTAATTTGAGGAGGCTCATTTTAGTGTTGTACTTTTTTATTCCCTTAAATTTTTGAATAGCGAACACGTCAATGTTCTACAGAGATTGATATATTTAGGTATAAACAGAATGTGCCATATAGATACAATTGTAACATTTGTCATTGTTAGTGTATGAACTTCATTCTAGTCCTTGCCAAAATCGCTTTTTGTATTTTCGCCAAAAGATAGTTATGAATATCTGTTCACACGTCATCCACATTTCCACGAGAACTATTTTCTTGTATACACCAAGTATTGGTAGTGATGCTTTATTAATTATTATGTAACATGCAATATTTTGTTATGTATAAGAAAGTGAATTAGTTTAGTGTTGTACATAAAGGAACCGTGTCGTTATTTTTTCAGAAATGTATGTTAATAATTATTTTGATTTAAATTGCAGACCTTTATAGTATTTTGTTCCACATCGATAATGACTAGTAAAAGTATTTTTAAAATAAAGAAATTCGAATAATGCACTATAAAAACAGTTAAAATGAGAATGAAAAAGTCAATAGATTGACACTTGTATGATGTGTTCACCGTTTAAAGGTAATTCCAACCGTAGTTAAGGAGAGATTAAAACCTTTAATGTTCATAGAACAGCACTAAGATTTTGTAGGAATTAAAAAAAGGAAATCTTGGTTAATTTTATACAATTTCCCGCTTGGGTGATGAACATAAAATAGTGTAATATCCGATTTATTTCTACAATATATGAATATCTCTTCATATGGATCAAATAATTATTGCAAGAACTACTTTTATGTATAAAACATACTATATCATGTTTAAGTGAATTTTCACAAGTTAAGTAATTTATATTTCTGTCAAAAAGTGGTCTAAATGGAAATTTCTGACAAAATTATTTTTCTCGAAACCTTTCTGTACATCAATCACAATGTTTTGATAATTAAAACATGTCAAGGAATTGTTGCTTGTTTGCTATACAAACTTTTGTCTCAATTGCTTAGTCATGTTATCAAAGTCACGGACCTATAAACCGTTCATAGGTTCTCGATATATTGAGTTGTTTTTCAGAAGACCAATGTCTATACATCAAAGGTAAAGGTCAAGGTTAGAGGTCAAATGTTTGATCTGATCTTTATCTGGGCTGTATCTTGACTATGCATTATAGGATTCTCAAAAAAACTTGCCATGGAAGTTCACACAAGAACACAAGAAAAAATTCAAATGGGTTTCAATGTTAACCTGAATAAAAAGATGTGCCGAGTGTTTCGAGCCACCGACCTCCGGATTATGCATGAGTTAGCTTTATTTTGTTTTCGCATACTATAAATAATCGGGTTCAAAAGAAACATAATTGACTTAGATATTTGCGATTTTTACAACGGCTGAGGTTGGAATTACCTTTATACTAAACCCATCGTTTTATATTTTTTATTATATTTTCGGTACGTGGATTAAACAGAGCAACATCAAAATACATAAAAATATGATATTGATTTAAACGATTAAATAGGAAAGTAACATGCAAACAACAACTTTTCTACATTAAGTAAATTGCAATTGAAGATTAATTTATAGTGGTATGTAACGAAGGGGTCTTATAAGCTGTCTGTAAAAACAACTCTACTGGCTATTAGACGCATGTTAGTGGAAGGAAAAAGTTCTGTGTTTTCGCTTATTTATTAAAGTAAAAATCCATTTATATGTCTCAGTATGCACACTGTACATGCATTCATTTTTGCTCATGTTTTGGTTATACGAGACTTTCATTACATTTCATTTTGTGCGAGACCTCCCCATGCCCCTGATTATGGCATATCTGTAAGATTTGTACATGGTTTGCTTCAGATCCAAACTCTTTATTGATATTGAAATCAAGTAAACTATAATATTGATTATAAAAAATTGAAGCGTTGTGTTTACTTAATGACATTTGTGAGACAATACGCTTACAATGGTATAAACAAGTAAATGTTGACTAGTTGCAAGAACCACATAACGTTTCCTGTATGCATATGCACTTACGGCGTTCTTGCATTAGAGCGTTAATTGTGGTTTAGATCTGTTTCCGCACCGTCTATTGCAGCTAGTGTAATCGAACAGCCAACAGGTTCATCAACATCTACCTACCTCTCTATGGACAGGTGCTGCTGTTATCAATCATGATCAGTTATTTACGGTGTCACGACATTCGGGGCTTATGGGTTTTATTGGCATCAGGGTTAGGGGCTTTTTGCATAGCTTTCTTTATGAAAAACTTTATATTAATATATGTTTATGTTTCATAAATACACCTATATGATCTAGTTTGTAAGGAAGGGAAATCTTCATAAACCATAAGTGTCCGTACGTCTTCAACCGTTCGAGGGGGAAATTGAACAAGGACAAGAAAAGGTCCGTGTATTGCTTCTGTTGTTAATGTTATACACATGTCCTGTACAGCATTTTTACAGCATGGCAATGGCAAATACACGGCTATTGAACCGTATAGTTTATTGTGAACTTATGTACTTATTTACAAACAAATTTACATGCAACAACATTTAATATTTAAAAATGATAAACTTAGAATGGTTAATACGGTCAGCTGAACAAGTTAACGATGGAACGACCGACCCGGGCTTTGATTACCCCGCTCGTAAAGCGCTACAAGGGAGATGTCCCCGCAACAGCGCCGGTCAGGGGCCATGTTTACGTACAGTCACAAGTCTAGGTTCAGACGGAAGTGGCAAAACTGCTAATCTTCATTTCATTGCAACTTTCCTTCTAGTTGAGTTTTGGTGATGATGTATACTGAATTGTATTACTACTATTCGAAGTTGTTCAATAATTCACTTCTATCTTATTAAAACGAATGTAATAAAGATGATTCTTCTTAATTTAATCGAAGTGCATTTCTGAGCCTTAGTCTAGACTTGGACTTAAGACTGTTCGTAATCATTGCCCCAGGAGTTTCGTCATATGAATTACAGCAACAGGACGTTAGCCCTATTAGAAGGGGTTTGGCGACCCCCCCCCCCCCCCCCCCCCCCCGACCCCCCCCCCCCCCCATAAACTATGCCTCAAATAGAGGGTAAGAAACTGTGACTCGTAACGAATTCAACGTAGGTGAGTCAGCATAACATGGAATAAAAGGACAACTCAATTTAAATGGTAGATAACTAGGACAACATAAACACAGCAGTGATCAGAAATTTGGAACTTTAACAAACAATAGAATATGAAATAAATGCCCTACATGTCTGTTTTGGGGTCATAGTTGTAGCAAATGGAGTCGGTGTATGATGTAATGTTCTGGTAAAGTGTAATGGTCAAGTCACCCAAACACTCGCAAACACTTCTGTTTTTCGTTTTAAGAATATTTTGTTTACTTCGCAGTATTGAAAATAACGGACCTACCCAACAAGTTTTATTCTAAGATTCGACTGAAAGGACACGATTCTAATGTTGAAAAAAATTGACAAATATATTAAGCATTTTTTACTTCGTATTGACCTAAATCCAATAAGACTGCTTTTAAGATTGGATCGAAAATATCACCCTTATGCTAATTATCTAGCTTTTTACCTGACAGAACGATTATCAAACATGATCTCTCTAGATTTCATAAATGCGAATCTCGTGCCAAGGTTTGAAGTAAATTGGAAAGAAAACGTGACCTTTTCCACCTATAAGGTTTTCTTACACGCTTTCCGATGAAATATAGTGATAGTTTTATCAGTTAAATAACAATCAAATTGATATTTTCACTGCAAATTAAGGTGTGAAAATATCAACTTTTAGAGCTACTTTTAAAATTCATTGTATTGACTACCTCTTGATTGTAATCGTAATTGAACTAAACATTAACTTTAGAAGGCAATTTTGCGAAAAAGTTTAACGTAGGATGTGTACTAATAAATTGTGGGATTGGAGTGTCAGCATTTTCTCAAAAAACTAACACACTGCAATTTTTCTTAACCTGGCATGACACAAATTTAAGATCAACCTAGAGCTACATATATGAATAACAAGTTTTATTAACACTGGATAAAAATGTAGCCTCTGGAGTTTGATAAGTGTTTCGAATACTTACCCATTAATAAAATATCTGACTAAACATATTTTGACCTAGACGTCATGGAACAAACATTCTAATTAAGTTCCACGAAGACTAGGTAAAGACGCGTCATCTGGTGTCCATAAGCGCACGTTAATAAACCGCGGCGGACAGTTACCGATCAGAATACCTCCACATTATGACTTTGTGTACATATGAGCTGAAAGAAAATGGGAAATAGCAACCTCATGGAACGTTTATTATCTAATAGTGATCGACCATCAAAGTACAATTCAACGTGATGTTGTTTCCTAGCTGTAACGGTTAATCTAATTTTATCATGTGCTTCAGTCATAAAAGATTGCGGACATCCGACATCCCAAATCACGAACTGGGCTCGTCGTATGCAAAACGTGACAATAAGGAGGTGCCAGGAGCAATGTCAACTACTTATGCTGTACAAAAGTCCGCATTGTGCGGAACATTTCTTCTAACGCAATAACAATTCAGCCATAAAGGGTGGACATGAAAAGTGAACATAGGTCAACATGAAGGATTTACAAGAAAGGTGTACATGGTCCATGGTTAACATTCAACGCAAAAGTGAACGTTGAAAAACGTTAGTTTATACGAAATTATTCTATCTCGAGAATGACGAAAGCAGATCGATTATAGAATCCCACTCTGTGCAGAAACCATTACTAGTGCCCATTTCGAGTGGTCGTAAGAAAGGACCCCTGGTGGGGATCGAGCCCACAACCTCTTGGATGACAGGCGGACATATATATCACTAGACCACTCCCACCTGGTCCGGTAAAACCAATATAGTTCTTTGCCCAAGGGTATAACATACCTTGTGACCATGGACTGTCATGTTTATGATTGGTTATGACCAATTTTACTTTTAGGTACAAAAATGACCTATTTTTGTTGTTTGTCGTGTGTTCTTCTGTTGACTTTTATTTGACCACATATTATTTAAACCTTTCTAAAACACAGGTCAAGTCTGGTTGGGATTCTTGTCTGGCCATGCCATTAGATCAATGAAGATGCTGCTTATCTTCTGTACGGAATATGGCTTACATTCCGTTCTAAAAGATTACGACAATTTTAAATCTAGTTCGACTTAAATTAATGTGCTATGAAAGGACACATATTTGGCCTCTAGTTAAATATTGGAAAACACAAGAACCATCGCTTCCCTCTTGAGGCCGTACATTATTAAGGATTGATCACATGTTTTCTCGCGTTTAAGCTGTAGGGAGGCAGTAGGGCACGCGAGTCAATATAAAACACAAGAGTTAAAGTGTATAATACGGCGGACAATATTGCTGATTGAGTAACAAGTGGTGAAAATGTCAAAGAAACTACAGGGCATTCCAAAGCCCCCAAAATCTTGATATAGACAGTGCACACGTTCATAAAAATTGCCCTTTGGATAATCAAACAGTTGACTATAGTGGAACATGTAGCATCTTAAGAAGGCTTCCTATTTTTGACCCTGTGACCTAGTTAAAAAAAAATACCATGCTCTGAAAAGACAGTCATTCACATAAACTGCATACACTTCAAAGGACAAAGTACTTTCCTAACAAAAGATGCACATACATACATGTACTAAATAATGAGTTTCTATATAATATTGTTGAACACTGTAATAGCAAGATGAACAATAGTTTTGCTGAGCTCAAACTCAACAAGTTTCTACAGACTACTGTTGAGTGACACAATGGTGATTGCAACTGAAACGTAGATGCCAACTACGATCTTTCATGTACTTCTATGGCTTGCCCCATGGCAACTGTATCCAGTATGCAGTTGTTCCAGTAATAAAACCATTTGAGGCTCAAGACTAGGGTATCATTTACACAGACAGACAGATAAAAAGATCAGCAACAGTAATTCCAACATATCGCCTTCATTGTCAGTATAACCCAAGGGGTATAACTTTAAAAGCAGAATATAAAGTAGCTCTAGGTTGATCTTAAATTTGCTGGGTAGGGAACTTTCATTTTTTTTCATTATAATTTTAAGTTCCGTCACCGACAAAATCTCTACATGAATAATTCAAATGTATATTTTGTACATTTTGGTTCCATTTGTATGTCTATAATAAATCAAACTACAAACAATTATGAATAAAATTGTTTAATACATTTTATACTACAACACTCTTAACACTTACACATGTACTGTCATGGCACCTATTAAACGTAAATTTCACGAGTTGCTCCGTTTAAATGGTTTATTATTTTCATCAATGTCCTCCTGGGATACGGTGCCAGGTCTTATATTGGCCAGTATCTCAATAGCGGCCCTGTAGCCTGACTGCACGGCCCCTGACATGTAGCCAGCCCATACGGTCGCAGTCTCCGTACCAGCCAAGTGGATACTAAAATAATTTTGTAGTGCAACAGAAAAAAGGAGACAAACACCTTCTTTTTACATGTGTTATGCAACGTACACGAACATGTTTTCTGAATATAGAAATGGCGAGAACTATGTTTTCATATTCACCTAAAACATTGGACTTACAACACAGCATTTCATGTAACTGACTATGACTTCATGAATTAACATTTTTTAATGAGGAAATAGAACTCCATTTTACCGTGATTACATTTTATAATAATACACTCAAAGCATGATTAAAAGTTCAGATTCTTCAAAAGTAATGATGGCATGGGCTGTTCCTTACTTTCCCATTGGTTTCCTCAAGCCATCAGCGTAATACTTCATGGCCCCTGGTGCAGCGGTGCAGACTGGTCCACCCTCACAGAACGGTTCCTCGTCCCAGTCCTTCTCTCGACAGTCTACATACTCATTAACCCGGGAACCGAAAAACTGGGACAATGTCTCCAGTATGGCTTTGTGGCGAACCTCTGCCTTAAAGTTTGGATGTAAATGCCAGTATTACTATTCTTCAGTTGGAAATTGTAATCAACTTATGCACCATTTTACAAAAATCCACAATGTACTAGTCCAAATGCTGTTGTTATTGCATAAAAAGAGCTGCTTCTACATCAATTCCAGCTGAATAAACATTTTCTCACGGATAAGTGAGAACATATAAGAACTATAAGAATATATCATTTCTATTTATAGCATTATTTGGCACTATTGATAAACTATTGATAAAATGAACTGATTTATTTTAAATAACTAACTGTTTGCTGCCTCCATTCAACAGCCTGAGCCCCTGTAACAAAAGTCACCAATGCTGGGTCACCATTGGCTGAAGTGTCATCAAATGTAAAGCACAAGGGGCCGCAAATGCAGCCTGCCCCTGCTGTCCAGGGGCCACCACTCGTCACACTCTCACCAGAGTACCCTTCCTCCCGCCAGAACGCCTGTCAAAAGACATACGTTCATTGGAAGTTTTCATTTTAATTTATAACATATATATTTTAAAAATGGACTTCGCCAAAAAATGGCGGAATTTTTTTTAACAGAGTAAAGGGAGATAAAAAGGCTTACAACCGTAAACTAGAGAATGCTTAAAAAAACGTTTGTCTCCCCCATTGTGTGGTCGATGCTGAGGAATAATCAATGATTGAGAAGAATTTTATAATTTTAGACAGCAGACGAACTAACAGTGACCTAGATCTTTGACCTACTGATCTCAAAATCTGGCATACTATCTTGTGCGAAACCATTTTTCAGCCTAAGGTCGCCACCTAAAATCAGTTTTTTAAATAAAGGTTACCGCGGACTTAACTTTTGACCTACTGATCTGAAAAAGGGGTCATCCACTAGTCATTAAAATCTCAAACAATAAGTTTGAAGTTCCTGGAACCAAAGGATTGTATGTTATTAAGCGGAAACCACTGCTTTTTCACCTCATGGTCACTGGATCACCTTTGACCTACTGATATCAAAATCAATAGGAGTCATTTACTAGTCAGGACAGTAACCTGCCGATCCAAGTATGAAGTTCATGGATGCAAGCACTCTTAAGTTATTGAGCAGGCACCATTTTTGATGGCGTAATGACAGCCAATGAATCCTCATCACTAACATGTTAATGTCACCATGACCTTGATCTTTGACCTACTGATCTCAAAATCAATAGGCCTCATCTACCTGTCATGACCAACTGACAAACCAATTATGAAATTCCTAAATCTAAAGGATCTTCAATTATTGAGCGAAAACATGATCTCAAAATCAATAGGGGCCATCCACTGGTCATGACCAATCAGCATACTTGTTCAGGCGGTCTATAGTTGTTGAGCATAAAACAAAGTGTGATGTACGAACAAATGGAGAGACACTGTCACAGGGCAAAAAAGTCTCCCACAGGAATGGGGGAGACATAATTACTCTAATGGAAATGGAGAAGATTTGCTGCAATGCTTTCTCATACCATTTTGTATGTGAAAATGATTTTCACATAATTTGCCATAGGCATTCGTTTGTAAAGTTCCCTTTTTATAGTTGGCAAAGGTGGCTCCAATGTCAGTTTTCCTAGAAAAACAACAACAACATCAGTAATTCTTTAGATTGTTTTCTAGTACAGTTAAATTGGACATTATAAAATGATGTAAGGATATTAAGATAAGGAATAGTTTAAGTTTTGAGGCCAATTCTTAAGCTCTTGTACCCTGTTTACTCGATACCTTTTTAAGGCCTCACATCCTAAGTACTCATTTCTCCATAGAAATAATCTGTTGAGAAATACCACAATAATTTTTTGTAAATAAATATTATCTCAAGGCTGCATTTACCAGTGGGTTAACTATCTCAAAAAAGCAATGATGAAGTTACCAATCTGGTTAGGTGGCACAGCCAGGACAACCTTCTTGCAGATATAAACATTGCCATGACCTGTCTCCACTGTTACGGTGTCTACAGCCTGGCTGATACTGGTCACCGGCTCACCCAGTCTCACACTGTTTCCTAGGGCGCCCGCCATCTTTAGGGATATCTGCTGAGTACCACCCTGTCACATGGTAAATATAAGTAGTTACAATGTAAGGTATCTTGCCCCTGGATGATACTGGTCACCAGCTCATTCACTCGCTCACGGTTTCCTAGTGCATCCGCCATCAGTATCTGCTGAGTACCACCCTGTCACATGGTAAATATAAGTACAGTCAAAACTTGCCGGCTTCACATCGCATGGCTTGATATCCTCGTTGGCTCGAACTGGATAAAAGGACCAATTTTTTTATTATATGTTTACATAAAATTCGATCGGATGGCTCGATATTTAACGAGTCGCTATTTCTCCACGCTCGATTTTCGCGGAAAAAAAATCCACACTAGTTACTTACTGGTCACCGGCTCACTCAGTCTCACAAAGTGTCTAAGGGCCATCAGCAGGGATACCTCCAATCAATACAATTCATAAAGGATATGTTAAAACAATAATCATAGATGACACACATGGGACAAGATCAAGTTTCAACATATACATTACGGCAAAGGCAAAGTATTGCGATATAAAGACTGCCTCTCATGTCATAGAATACACTTTAAGCAAGCTTAGAATTTCAACCTTTTACTAGTTTTATATTGTCTGTCCACTACTATACCAAACAAGAGCTACCTGTATAGTGTATTCCTGTGCAGTATAGGGTGTGGCCTCGGTGAGCTGTTTGAGACCCCCAGCAGAGGACACGTATGTCAGAAAGTAGAGCATTGAGATATCATGTGCCTCTACACCAAGGGTACTTCGTACTGCTATGCACATCAACTCTTTCGATTCTGTAATATAGAGACTACATGAAGATATAACACGAATTTACAAGCAGTGTTAACATTTCATTTACACTGCATATGAATGTTATGAAATTCCTTCATATTTTGTTATTAAGTTTCGTAATGGTTTCCTTAAATACTTAAAAATAAAAGGTTGACTTTTGCAATGGTGTCATCCTTAAATTTTCCTAATTTGCTGTTTTTTTGTAATTGGTGTTTGTTAACCTTAAATTATCTTTGGCGGACTGTACACACTAAAGTTTGTACTCACCAGCCCTCCAACATGTGTTGTTCAGGTAGGTTTGGAGGGTCATTTGGTCAAACTCTGGCCCACGTTTGTGGCTGTATGGGTCATTTTGGTCAACCTCTCGAGCTAGGCTGTCTAACTGTTAGGTTTAATAAACAGTACAGACAAAAACAAACTTAACCAAAACGTAAGAAAATGACATACAAGTCTTCTAACCATATATCTTCTAACATATATTCTACACATACATAGCGTTTTGCAAACCTTGCTCTCCACACATTTTATCAGATTTGACATGAATGTCAAAGAGTATTAGGATAATAATGCAAGACCATGTAAAGCTTTTATTGAATTCTTAAATAACTAACCTTTTTCATGGTTCTGTCAAGATCTAGCAAGTCCAAAAGAGGTAATGTGGGAATATCTGACGCATAACTCCTGACAGAGTTGTCTTTTCCTATTTGCAGGAATTTCCTCCCCTGGATACACTGCTCGTGGGTCTTCAACCCAAGCTCTCCAACGAGCCTCATTATATGTGGTTGGCACCTGGCAGACCAAAGGCAGAACATTCAAATGTAGATAACAATACAAGGGCTTGTACCATGTTCGAGAGTGTGTTTTTGTGTTTATACATTAACTGCGGAGCTACACCATGCCTTTACTGTAGTGCGGAACAATTACAGTGCTTTTCACTCATACTCGTGCTAGTTATTTAACGTTGTCATTGACAACATGGTTCAACACAGTTACGTCACCCACTACTCTCAAAATTGAAACTATACAATAATGCCTTTATTATGTGACTGCATTTAATGAAGTAAACTACAAGGAACATTTTTAAGAACTGTTCTGCCTAGCATAGAGAGCATACCTGCCAACCCAATGAGCACCAAGATCCCAGGTGTTCGTGCCATCATCAGTCTTCAGGGGAACTGACAAGGTCCGCCCACCAACTCGATCTGAAATGACAAGCGAGACACGCAATTTCATAATTAGAACTGTTTCATAATATATGTATGTCTTACATGAAAAGGAAACATGATCGATTTGTTATTAATTGAGATATCTCTATTCATAGTAAGTATATGTACGATCCTTTTTCAACACTTTAAACTATAAAATATGGTAAGCAAATCATGAGTACATTTTATTATTTAAAAAATAATTACATGAGTACCTCACCTAAACAGTATCAAAACATAATTTCTATAAGTTGGCAATCATACTCTAAGGTTAAACATACCGAACGATGGAGGAAATTATTATTATTATTATGCACCAATAAAAAGTCTGGCAGTATTAATGCTCTACCAGCAAAATTGATCTTAGCCGAGAAAAACTTACCCTTGCCTTCCAAGATGACAATGTTGAGTGTTTCATCCTTCTTCAGCAGGTACCTGGCACACGACAGTCCCGCTATACCTGCACCCACTATCACCACATCAACCTCTTTTGTTGACATGTTCTATAGTTAGGCCTTTAATAGCCGCAGGTCCAAAACATGTGCTTTAAACCTTGGCCTTTGCGTTCAACTTGATAGATATTACAAGATCATCAGAAACAAGTAAATTTATATGTATATTATGATATTCAGCACATTCAGAAAGAAAGATAGTGAATCGCAGATCAATTTCCCTTTAATCATCCATATGTAGGAAAATAACCTTATTGTTTATTTCAAGATAACATTAATATTTATCATATTCTACACAAGATAGTGCATTGCTAACTTAACTCTAAACTGAAAGTACAAGGGTCAAGGTTTTATACACATGTAGAATTTACAAGCTTTAAAGGGAGATACAAAACAAAATATAGTACTCTTATCTTATAAGAGTTATCTTTCATAATTCAAAGGTGGTGAACGTTTGTGCCATCTGTCTCATCCTTTCATCATTAGTATGCACTGAACAATATTCTCCACACTTGCGCTCTATATGCATGGGAATACCTTACAATCTACATATATAGTACAAGGGCAGACCTTACAAACTGTATAGATGCACGGGCAGACCTTACAAACAACATGGGATGCAAAGGCAGACCTAACACACTGTATATTTGCACCTTAATATTTTAATCTTACAAACTTGTATAAATACATGGGCAGACCTTACAAACTGTAAAGATACATGGGCAAACCTTACAAACTGTAAAGATACACGGGCAGGCCTTACAAATTGTATGAATGCGTGGGCAGACCTTACAAGCTGTATAGATGCAAGGGCAGACCTTACACACTATATAGATGCAAGGGTAGACCTTACACACTATATAGATGCAAGGGCATACCTTACACACAATATAGATGCAAGGGCATACCTTACACACTGTATAGATGCAAGGGTAGACCTTACACACTGTATAGATACACGGGTAGACCTTACACACTATATATAGATGCAAGGGTAGACCTTACACACTATATATAGATGCAATGGCATACCTTACACACTATATATAGATGCAAGGGTAGACCTTACACACTATATATAGATGCAAGGGCATACCTTACACATGTATTGATGCGCGGGCAGGCCTTACACACTGTATAGATGCGCGGGCAGGCCTTACACACTGTATAGATGCGCGGGCAGGCCTTACACACTGTATAGGTGCGCGGGCAGGCCTTACACACTGTATAGATGCGCGGGCAGGCCTTACACACTGTATAGATGCGCGGGCAGGCCCAACACACTGTATAGATGCGCGGGCAGGCCCAACACACTGTATAGATGCAAGGGTAGACCTTACACACTATATAGATGCACGGGTAGACCTTACACACAATATATAGATGCAAGGGTAGACCTTACACACTATATAGATGCACGGGTAGACCTTACACACTATATATAGATGCAAGGGTAGACCTTACACACTATATATAGATGCAAGGGTAGACCTTACACACTATATATAGATGCAAGGGCATACCTTACACATGTATTGATGCGCGGGCAGGCCTTACACACTGTATAGATGCGCGGGCAGGCCTTACACACTGTATAGATGCGCGGGCAGGCCTTACACACTGTTTAGATGCGCGGGCAGGCCTTACACACTGTATAGATGCGCGGGCAGGCCTTACACACTGTACAGATGCGCGGGCAGGCCCAACACACTGTTTAGATGCGCGGGCAGGCCCAACACACTGTATAGATGCGCGGGCAGGCTTTACACACTGTACAGATGCGCGGGCAGGCCTTACACACTGTACAGATGCGCGGGCAGGCCTTACACACTGTACAGATAAGCGGGCAGGCCTTACACACTGTACAGATAAGCGGGCAGGCCTTACACACTGTACAGATGCGCGGGCAGGCCTTACACACTGTACAGATGCAAGGGCAGGCCTTACACACTATATAGATGCAAGGGCAGACCTAACACACTATATAACGATGCAAGGGTAGACCTTACACACTATATAGATGCACGGGTAGACCTTACACACTATATGTAGATGCAAGGGTAGACCTTACACACTATATGTAGATGCAAGGGTAGACCTTACACACTATATGTAGATGCAAGGGCATACCTTACACATGTATTGATGCGCGGGCAGGCCTTACACACTGTATAGATGCGCGGGCAGGCCGTACACACTGTATAGATGCGCGGGCAGGCCTTACACACTGTATAGATGCGCGGGCAGGCCTTACACACTGTATAGATGCGCGGGCAGGCCTTACACACTGTACAGATGCACGGGCAGGCCCAACACACTGTATAGAAGCGCGGGCAGGCCCAACACACTGTATAGATGCGCGGGCAGGCCTTACACACTGTACAGATGCGCGGGCAGGCTTTACACACTATATAGATGCAAGGGTAGACCTTACACACTATATAGATGCACGGGTAGACCTTACACACTATATATAGATGCAAGGGTAGACCTTACACACTATATATAGATGCAAGGGTAGACCTTACACACTATATGTAGATGCAAGGGCATACCTTACACATGTATTGATGCGCGGGCAGGCCTTACACACTGTATAGATGCGCGGGCAGGCCTTACACACTGTATAGATGCGCGGGCAGGCCTTACACACTATATATAGATGCGCGGGCAGGCCTTACACACTGTATAGATGCGCGGGCAGGCCTTACACACTGTACAGATGCGCGGGCAGGCCCAACACACTGTATAGATGCGCGGGCAGGCCCAACACACTGTACAGATGCGCGGGCAGGCCTTACACACTGTACAGATGCGCGGGCAGGCTTTACACACTGTACAGATGCGCGGGCAGGCCTTACACACTGTACAGATGCGCGGGCAGGCCTTACACACTGTACAGATGCGCGGGCAGGCCTTACACACTGTACAGATGCGCGGGCAGGCCTTACACACTATATATAGATGCAAGGGCAGACCTTACACACTATTTATAGATGCAAGGGTAGACCTTACACATGTATTGATGCGCGGGCAGGCCTTACACACTGTATAGATGCGCGGGCAGGCCTTACACACTGTATAGATGCGCGGGCAGGCCTTACACACTGTATAGATGCGCGGGCAGGCCTTACACACTGTATAGATGCGCGGGCAGGCCTTACACACTGTACAGATGCGCGGGCAGGCCCAACACACTGTATAGATGCGCGGGCAGGCCCAACACACTGTATAGATGCGCGGGCAGGCCTTACACACTGTACAGATGCGCGGGCAGGCTTTACACACTGTACAGATGCGCGGGCAGGCCTTACACACTGTACAGATACGCGGGCAGGCCTTACACACTGTACAGATGCGCGGGCAGGCCTTACACACTGTACAGATGCGCGGGCAGGCCTTACACACTGTACAGATGCGCGGGCAGGCCTAACACACTATACAGATGCGCGGGCAGGCCTTACACACTATACAGATGCGCGGGCAGGCCGTGCTCACTCTACAGATGCGCGGGCAGGCCGTGGTGGACAGACCTTACAATCTGTATAGATGCAAGGGCAGACCTTACACGTTGTAGTACACACCCAAAAATCAATAGGATTCATGTAATAATCATGATCGATGTGCAAACAATATTTAAAGACTCAGCCTACAAGGCATCAAAACTATTGATCACCAACGACAACGCTAACATTGTTAATGTGTATAATGCCATCGGTCAAAGTAATCTCTGTGTTGGTCATGCTCTTCAGGCAACGAACAACCCTGGTTTATTTTAGTTTCACATAAACACTAGATGCTCTTACAGGGGGGAAATATGTAGTATGTTTTATTCTGCCACCTGCATACAAATCGGTCCAACAGGGCGTCGTCTAAAATGTCGCATTTCGAATCTATACAAACGTTACTCTTCACTTACATGCTTTTGGCTAAGTTCACGACGAACCCGAGTTCCGACTAGAGTCATACGGGTTCCTCATGAACGGCAAGAGCTTTAACTCTGGTGACGTCATTTAACCTTTTGACCCTGACCATTTTCAACCCTGCTTCGACCGAGAGTCATCAGTGTTCCAAGATGTCGGAAAATGCTAAAAGTGGACATCGGTGAGTACAACAATCAAAAATAAGATTCTCTGAGTTCAGTGATGAATTGATTTATAAGAGGGTAAGACGGGAAAATATTAGGATTGTTTAATTGGGAACGTGCAAATAATTGCGTACAGCAATTAAGAAATGGGCAAGTGAGCATCCTCATATCGATATACAGAAATAAACGTGGTTGTGGTTCGATTTATTTTTTCAGTGAAATATATTATTTTAACATTTCGAGGGTGTTTCATGATGTTAAAATGCGCTGGGCTGCACGTTAACTGTATTTGAATGATTTCGAGACACTAGCCCGTTGACATTTCATTAACCCTAGTCAGGCATATTTCATTGTAAATTGATGAAATCTTCATAATGTGAAAATATTATATATACATTACTATCAGTGTAAAGATATAAAGAAAACAAACATTAAGGTATCAAGTGAAAATCTTTCATTTTCTGTTTACAAAAAGGTACCAAGTGATGAATAATCTATGCGAAAATGTACCATGGCACATGGTACCTTTTTGCACATACGCTATGAAATAAAAATTAAAAAAAATGTCATGCAACAAAGCGCCATTTGACACATGGTGCCTTTTTGTATTTTGAAAGAGAACGTACTCAAAAGTATTTATAAATAAAAATTGTTTACTTGGTACATTTTTGCACCAGAATGAATACACAATCCAGATGCTTATATCAAGTATCAAATGTCTAATTATGGACAGTTGTTTCCTCCATTTAGAGATAACAAGCAAAGAAAGTGTTAACAACATAAGATGCAGTTAATTACTTTCATATCAGTTTGAGGAAGAAAACAAGCTCCATGTGATATATTCATAATGGCTACACCTGTAAATCTAAGTATGTTTTTCTTATCATGCTCAACATTTTAAATGCTATTATACCAATACAGCGATATCTGATGAAACATGCTTGAAACAAAATAAGCACAATATTAATACAAATATGTTTATATTCAATATAGTTTCTTAACTTGTATTCTTCCGATTTCATCTAAAAGTGCTCATCTTTAACTTTTAGTTTCTTGACAAGATAGTTAGTATGTGTTACCATTTTGTTCGCAGAATGAAAAATCTACACGGTCAGTTGAAAATGCTGATAAATACATGTCATTTTTGGCCAAACATATTGGCAATTCTAAAGAAGCGCTTCTTAGAGACGTTGATTTGTTGAAGACAAATGGTCAGTGGGATTTAGATATAGCAGATTTTGCTCCATTGGTAGTGGCAAACATTACAGAAAGCACTGTAAGAATGTATTAAACTTCAGTATCAACACCAGTCAATGAGATCAAACCTGAGCAAGCAATGAACAAAATCATTTGCCTCACTTATTTAGCACTTCGTGGACAGGAACACTATGATGGAGTAAAATCTTATTCAAATGACGACAGGGATCATGTTGACATTCTATAAATAAACATAATTTCACCTTTTGTTGAATCAGACTCATATATCAATCATGATGAGTCACACAGTTCGACTATGCATATTGAAACCACCCCACACAAACAGGCATCATACCAAAGTCCAGAAAAGAATTTCAAGCAGAAAGATAAAATGAAAAACAGAAAATTGGAAAAGAAACCTGAGAAAAAAAGAGAAAAATAAAGGGAAAGAATAATTATCTGCTACTAGAAAAAGATTCGCAGCTAAAAAGGTTCAGGCTCATAACTGTATAAAATGTACGTTCAAATGTGGTGATCAATTTACAGAGGAACAAAGGGAAGACATTCTTACACTGTATTACACTTTGGATAGTTATGAGCGTCAAAAGCAGTTCATTTGTGAAATGGTTGAAAGAACGATGGAATCCCACTACAAACGCAAATCATCCAGAAAAGACTACTTATCGCATGAACTAAACATAAAGAAGATGTGGGATCTATACACAAAAGAATGTGAAAATACAATATCTCCTTTTACAAACCAAACAAGAGCTGTCACAGTATGTGACGAATGCCCCCGAATGTGACATTGACCTATGAACAAGGTCAGTACATGAAAAGTTAAAGATGAAATAAATACATATGGCAAGTTATTTTAAATTGCCTCTGAACATAAAAAAATACCACCCGTACTTAACAACCTACATTCTTATGTCCTTATATTCAGCATTTCATTGTGAATAAACACAAAGTGTATCTTTCACCTTAGAGGTAGGGACATGGGTCTTGCATGTGACACATCATCTGGTATGTCGAACACATGTGGCAAGTAATTTTAAAATCTGTCCATACAAGAAAAAGTTACAGCCCGGACACGACAACCTATACTCTTTGTCCTTATATGCAGCATGCCATTGTGAATAAACTCTAAGTGTGACCTTGACCTTAGAGGTAGGGACACGGTTCTTGCACGCGACACGTTGTTTTGGTATGTCGAACACATGTGGCAAGGTTTTTTAAATTCTGTCCATACAAGGGAAAGTTACAGCCCGGACACGACAACCTATACTCTATGTCCTTATATGCAGCATTCCATTGTGAATAAACACTAAGTGTGACCTTGACCTTAGAGGTAGGAACACGGGTCTTGCACCCGACACATCGTCTTGGTAATTCAAACACATGTGCCAAGTTATTTTAAAATCTGTCCATACAAGGGAAAGTTACAGCCCGGACACGACAACCTATACTCTATGTCGTTATATGCAGCATTCCATTGTGAATAAACACAAAGTGTGACCTTGACCTAAGAAATAGGGACACGGATCTTGCACGCGACACGTCGTCTTGGTATGCCGAACACATGTGGCAAGTTATTTAAAAATCTGTCCATACAAGGGAAAGTTACAGCCCGGACATGACAACCTATACTCTATGTCCTTATATGCAGCATTCCATTGGGAATAAACACCTAATTGTGACCTTGACCTTAGAGGTAGGGACACGGTTCTTGCACGCGACACGTCGTCTTGGTATGCCGAACACATGTGGGAAGTTATTTTAAAATCTGTCCATACAAGGGAAAGTTACAGCCCGGACACGACAACCTATACTCTATGTCCTTATATGCAGCATTCCATTGTGAATAAACACCTAAGTGTGACCTTGACCTTGGAGGTAGGGACACGGCTATTGCACGCGACACCTCATCTTGGTATGCTGAACACATGTGGCAAGTTATTTTAAAATCTGTCCATACAAGGGAAGTTACAGCCAGGACACGACAACCTATACTCTATGTCCTTATATGCAGCATTCCATTGTGAATAAACACCTAGTGTGACCTTGACCTTAGAGGTAGGGACACGGTTCTTGCACGCGACACGTCGTCTTGGTATGCCGAACACATGTGGCAAGTTATTTTAAAATCTGTCCATACAAGGGAAAGTTACAGCCCGGACACGACAACCTAAACTCTATGTCCTTATATGCAGCATTCCATTGGGAATAAACACCTAAGTGTGACCTTGACCTTGGAGGTAGGGACACGGTTCTTGCACGCGACACGTCGTCTTGGTATGCCGAACACATGTGGCAAGTTATTTTAAAATCTGTCCATAATATTCTGAGTTATTGAGTCGGACGGACGGACGGACGGACGACGGACGGACGGACGGTGCGATTTTAATATGCCCACCTTCGGGTGCATAAAAAGGATCAGTGTTCTTTGTGTACAATCTTCGAAAGAAGAAAACAGGCTGGGACAATTGATGTCTCGGTGCAGCATGAATATGACGAACATCAAAAGATGAAAGATAGAGCGCGCGAAGAGAGATCTAAAGACAAAGATAGAGCCAGGGCAGACAGAGGCATTTATGTTGCTACATTTGAACTACAGACTGTACTTACAACACCATGTTCTTTAGTCAATGAACTTTACTATTCAAGGAAACTATGTTGTTTCAACTTGACCATATATTCTCTTGGTGACAAACAAGTTGTTTGTCATGTTTGGGATGAAACATAATGCAAAAGAGGATCATGCGAAATAGCAACTTGCTTCATGCTCTTGTGGAGGACAGAATCGAAATCAGTATGTAACTGTTGCAGATTCTACAAACAGACAACACTTTATATCTTTATCTTCTTGCATGCTGAGTATTCTTGGTCAGTCTGTTGGTTTACATTGCTTAGCGTAGTTCATAGTAAATAGTTAGAGCACAATTCTTATTTGTTATCTCACATGGTGAACATTGAACACACGCACACACAACAAAAGGAAAACAAAACAGTATCTGCATCATTGCTGTACACGTACAAATTTGCAAATTATCAGCCAGGAATTTTAATTGTCAGGACACTCGCAAATGGAATGCGACTCAGTACATTCAACAGTAGAAGGGTCAAAGAAAATCACACCAGAGTAAGTTCCATCACTGCATCATTATGGATGTATGTTGTCTGGAACCTAAAATATGTAGTTGATTAAAAGTTAAACTGTTTTCGAATTGTACTTCAACGCACCATAACCCAACGCAACAACTGGCGACGAGGAGCAGAACCAATGATTAAATACGGCCAAACCTATGTTTAAATACAGAACAGGAAAATGGCGACGGTTGATGTTCTAGGAGTGGACAAATTTGATCCAAATGTAAACCCCACCCACTTAGGTCAAGCTTGGGTTAGATGGGAGCGTGCTTTCGATTTATTTGCAACGGGGAAAGGGATAACTGATGCAAAGCAGAAAAGAGCCTTATTGTTGCATAGTGCAGGACTAGCTGTTCAGGACATTTATTTTACTCTAACCGAGGTAGATGGGGACGATGAGTATGATACATGTGTGAAAACTTTGCGGAAACATTTTACCCCAAAGAAAAACATTGCGTATGAACGTTATGAATTTAGGAACACTAGTCAGGAAAGTACAGAAACGGTTGATCAGTATATAACTAGACTAAGGAGCAAAGCTGTACATTGTAGTTTTAACAATGCTGACGAAGCAATTCGGGATCAGGTAATTGATAAATGCAATTCGCAAAGGCTTAGGGCAAAATTACTTGAAAAGGGGGATGAATTAACACTCGATCAAGTAAGGTTATTGGCAAGTACCATGGAACTCAGTGATATCCGGAGTAAAAATATTGAAAATATTGACAGTTCAGTAAATAGGGTCTATGCCGAGACAAGTAAACACAAGGGTTCAAAAGCTAATGGAGTAGCGCCATTTGCGAGCAAACGTCTGAACGGTCCATCATGTTATAGATGCGGATCTATTGGACACTTTGGTAAAGATCCAGCCTGTCCAGCAAAGTCGCGAAAATGTCACAAATGTCACAACATAGGTCATTTTCAGAAATGTTGTAAGTCTAAGGCAAAACACAAGTTTAAGAAGGAAGGGTATGTGAAAAATGTTGAAGACGATCATTCAGAGAGACAGTATGCATTTACGATTCCAGATAGTAAGCTCACAAGATACAAGATCAAGATCGGACAGATCCCAATTAACATTATCGTTGACAGTGGGAGTTCTGCCAATATTATTGACGAAGACGCATGGGAACATTTAAAAGAACAGAAAATCTTGTGTCACTCTAACAAAAGAACTAAGAAGAAATTGTATGCATATTGGAGCAACACACCCTTAAATTTGTTGGGAGAATTTGAAGCTGATGTGTCGCTAAACGACAATTCTAGCAATTTAACCAATGTGACTTTCTATGTTATAAAGGGGGAAAGCTCCAGCTCTGCTCAGTAGGGAAACTGCCGAGAAGTTAGGCATTCTGAAAATAGGGACAGTGTATAATGTTGAAGACATAAGGACCGAGTATGGTGACTGTATTCAGGGTATCGGCAAGCTCAAGGACTTTGAGTTGAAGCTTCACATTAATGAAGATGTAGAGCCTGTTGCTCAGAAAGCTTATTCTGTGCCTATATCACTAAGAGAGAAGGTGGCTGAAAAGCTTGAAGAACTTGAAGAAGAAGATATTATAGAAAAGGCCGAGGGTCCGACGCCGTGGGTGATTCCGGTGGTGGTGGTGCCAAAGCCATCAGGGGACATACGAATTTGCGTTGACATGAGACAAGCCAACAAAGCTATTACCAGAGAGCGACATCCGATTCCAACCGTAGATGAAGTATTGGTACAGATGAATAATAGCTGTTATTTTAGTAAGATTGACCTTAATATGGCAATCTACCAAATTCCATTGGCCGAAGAATCACGTTTCATAACTACTTTTGTCACGCATAAGGGCCTATACCGGTACAAGAGGTTAAGTTTTGGAGTAAACGCAGCACCGGAAATGTTCCAGCACATAATAACTCAGGTGTTACAGTCATGTGACGGAGTTGCAAACATTGCAGATGACATTATAGTACATGGTCAAAGTCAGAAAGATCACGATGCAAATCTCAAAACCTGTATGGAAACACTGAAAGCTAAAGGTCTCACGGTGAACCTTGAAAAGTCACAGTTCAACATGAATAAGATAACTTTCATGGGACATGTTGTGTCTGATAAAGGCATAGTGCCTACAGAAGAGCGTGTTAAAGACCTTATCAATGCATCAGAACCTAAGAACGCTTCAGAAGTCAGAAGTTTCCTTGGATTGGTGAACTTTAGTGCGCGATATATACCTGATCTTGCTACAGTAACTGAACCATTGAGAAAACTCACAAAGAAGAATGCACAGTTTCAGTGGAAAAGTGAAGAGAAGAAGTCATTTAATGAGATTAAGAGAAGAATGGCAAACACAGAAACATTGGCATACTTTAAGCCAGGATGTAAGACTAAATTAGTGACAGATGCTAGTAATGTTGGTCTCGGAGCAGTGTTAGTACAAGAACAACACGGAAAAGAGAGAGTTATCAGTTACGCTAGCCGTACACTTAGTGACAGTGAGAAGCGATACTCGACGACAGAGAAAGAAGCTCTAGCTATTGTATGGGCGTGCGAACGATATCATGTATACTTGTATGGTGTTGATTTTGAACTTGTTACGGACCACAAACCGCTTGAAGTCATTTACTCTGCAAAGTCCAAACTATCTGCAAGAATCCAGAGATGGATGTTAAGATTGCTGCCATATAGTTTCGTTGTCAGATATGCACCAGGCAAAGTAAACATTGCAGACTTCTTATCTAGGATTAAAGTTGACAAGGATCGACTTGTACCAAGAGCGAAGACGAGAGTGAAACAGAGGGATTTATTCGGTTTGTTGCAACCAATGCAACTCCAAGTGCGCTGTCTACACGGGAAGTCGAGAGAATTTCAGCTACAGATGAAGAGCTGTGTGACTTGTATGAGTCAATTTATACTGATCAGTGGCAAAACTCGATATATATGCCGGTGAGATTCGAACTTAGCACTCTAGGAAAGTTAGTGTTGAGGGGAACGCGAATAGTGGTACCAAAGAAACTGAGAACTAAGTGCATAGAATTGGCACATGAGGGACACTTAGGAATCGTAGGGACTAAACAAAATCTTAGGACTAAAGTGTGGTGGCCTAAGATGGACCAAGACGTTGAACGTTTCGTCAAAACGTGCCACGGATGCCAACTAGTCAGTGGATCAAGTAATCCAGAGCCAATGACGCCAACTCCATTGCCAGCTGGGCCTTAGCAGGATGTTGCGATAGATCTGATGGGTCCATTACCTTCAAGAGAATTCATACTTGCGTGTGTGGACTATTATAGTCGATACTATGAAATAGACATTATCAAGACTATTGCGTCTGAGAAGATAATTGACTGTCTAGAGAAAATGTTTATCATTCATGGACTGCCAGTGACCATAACTAGTGACAATGGTAGACCATTCGTGTCAGATGAGTTTGAGAAGTATTTGTTCGAGAACAATATTGAGCATAGACGAACAACGCCACTTCATCCTAGTGCCAACGGTAAAGTAGAACGGCAAAACCGAACTCTGCTGAAACGTATCAAGATTGCGAATGCCGAAGGGAAGAATTGGAAGATTGAAATCCGAAAGTTTCTCCTAGCTTACCGCACAACACCACACAGTACGACAGGTGTACCACCATCGGAATTGATGTTCAACCGAAAGATCCGAACTAAGTTACCTGAAATTCAGTTTTCGTTGAATGATGGGGAAGTACGAGATAGAGACATGTTCAGGAAGGAGAAAAGTAGGGTATATACAGATACTAAGAGAAGTGCTGAACAGAGAAATATTCAACAAGGACAGAAAGTGTTGTTGAAACAAGACAACTGAGCACTAATGATGAACCAGAACCGTATAGAGTTGTGGAGAAGTACGGAAATCAAGTATCACTTGAATCGCCATCTGGAGTAACGCGAGTCAGAAACTCCACACATGTGAAGGAATTCCGGGAACCAGAAGTTGAGACGTCGGAGGTAACCAATGATGACCTGCGTTAAGTCTACCACATGGAGACGCTGATGCTTTCACGGATGTTCCATCTACGCTGTCGGATACTCTACCAACTAGACCACAGCGGGATCGACGTGTACCGGTTAAATTCAAAGACTATGACATGGGCTGATAAAGTTAATTGGTTATTGTGCAAGACATAGAGACAGTTCATTGTTATAATTGTTTAAATTGCCTTAAGTAAGGGCCATTGAAAAATTTATTTGAAATTCTTGTGCTATTCATAATTGTTTTATGAGATTATGTATGAGATTATGTATGATTTTGTCTCATTCTGAATATTATAGTTACATTTAATTGTTTAAAGATGTTTAAGATACATTATGCAGACATTTGCTATAAGAGTAAATTATTGCATTAGTGAGATCTTTAATGATTGTTAAAGAATTATAATCATCGTCAATTGTTAAAGTAAACATTTGATTTTAAGGATTATTAGAACTTCATGAGTTGTAATACAAGTTTGTATTAGTCTAAAGAAAGGAGGAGTTGTAGTATCTAGCAAGGGATATAATTCATGGCACTATAGACTTGTAAAACTGTTGTCTGCATCATTATGGATGTATGTTGTCTGGAACATAAAATATGTAGTTGATTAAAAGTTAAACTGTTTTCGAATTGTACTTCAACGCACCATAACCCAACGCAACAACAGTGGTGCACTTTAATTTCGTTGTCGAGGAAATTAGAGCCATACATTGCTGATCCAATGAGATACAACCATGTTATTGATTTTAAAGACTTTGTAAAGAAACATTGTCCAAACCTCAGAATATCAATAATTGGTGAACGAATCAACTGGCTTCAAGTCAAATGATTACAAGTGCGAAGGGAATGCCCAACATCTTTATTTGTAAATTACATTTTTGACACGTTATATTTAACGTGTAGTATATCTATATATAGATATAGATATGTTGAATAAAATATGTTTAAATAAAAAAATCAAGAGTTTCCAAGAGATCAATGTTGAGAGGACAACGAGAATAAAGAGGAGTTTGTGCAAGTGGCCCGAAAGTGAAAAAGATCTAGCAATGTGTTATAATACAAAACTCTCAGTACAGAAGAAAGCTGATTTGGTTATTTTGTGTTCAAAGGAAATAAATCGAGAAGAGTTCCACAGTTACTACGATAGTTCACCATCCAGCAAAAAGGAAAAGGAAAAAGTGATGAGGATACAGACATTGAATAATAATGTCGATGTTACAAGAATAGTGAAAATAACACTGCTATACAACATGTAAAGTAAGCTAAGTCGCAAACGCGTACTATCATGTTTACAGTTATATTTGTTCATAATCGTATTTGGATATAACATGTTATTTTCTGCTTACTTTTAATTGTAAATGTTTACAAAAATGATTATAGTCTGCTTGACTCAGCGTAACGCAAAATATTATTGCATAAGCATAACTTTGTATAAATAATAATGTAAAATGTACAGCATCACCTTAAATTTGTTTATGCAAAAAGGTACCAGTTGTCATACGGCACCATTTTGTGACATTATTTGTGTTAGTTTAAATAATGTTCAGTGCAAAAAGAAACCATAATTTCATATGGTACCTTCTTGCACGTAAATGTCGTTAAAGTGTGTTATGCAAAAAGGAGCCATCATTCTTAATTTATTAATTTAGGTTAATTAGTGAATACAAACGTTTAATAATTTCAGGCAATACACATAAGACCCATGCCTACTTATATGTTAACATCAAAAGGCTGTAGTACAAAAACTTAATTAGATCTCAGGTTTCAAACCTTTAAACGTGATTTTCTCAAATTATGAAAACGTCAGATGGTACCTTTTTGCATTAAGGGGACAATGTGATCTACGGAAAGATATATTGAAATCCGAAGGTGACCTTCTTTAAAAACATATAACTTTTTCTGTGATTTTGTTATATAAATATGGATAACATTTTTGTTTAAGTCTTGGATTTCCCTTCAAAATTATACAGAACACTTACAATTTTGAAAAAAAGAAAGAAAATCCCTTGTGTAGGCTATTCAATGCAGTAGTTGCAACATATCTTTTTGTAACAGTACAAACATTCAGAGATCATGACTCCTGTCAATCTGTTTGTATGTGATCTCAATACATTTATTATCATTTAAAACACGTCCAGTGCGCACATAATCCACGGCCTGTAGTGTAAATAGTAAGCGGGTCAACACAGCTAACTTCCAAAACGTACCCATTCTATATGACCCACGTTTACTAGGCCTGATGCTTACATTTGAAACATCAGAAAAGAACGAACAGAACGGATGGCAGCGGGATGGAGATCGGGGCTGGAAATTTATAAAGAGCAGAAGTTAAGAAAGGGTGACGAAATGTGGTAAAGATTTAGTGACAAATGGACAGGCGAAGGAAAAAGAGGGAAGCGAGAAGTCTAGTGCTAAGCCGGGGGAGAAGACCAATGTATAGGAAAGAAGATCATGAGTTGGAGTATGTTGAGGATATTGTGTTGGGGGAGAAGGCGGCTCCAAAGAAAGATGCAGTCGTGCCATTTGGGGAGGGTGGATAAAGTACACCTAGGAGCGTTTCGGCGAGTTCGTCATCCTTGTCTTAAGAGAGCAGTGTGCATTGCCAGGGAGGATTAAAAGACAAAGCTGTACGTCTTTTGATGAAGGGGTGTATGCCCATGTGCCCGCCGGCTAAGAGGGATTGGTCCGATGTGACGGACTTTGTGTTCCAGCGGGGTCATCAAAAATTATGCTGGCCTCCAGCAAACTGGCGCTCCATGACGGCCGACCAAATGGCCCATGAGTATGCTGCCATCGTCCTGGAGAAGTCCTTGACAGCGACTTCTTTCCCAACACTGACCAGATGAACCCTCCTGGACAAGTATCAGTTCATGGCTGTTATAAGGTGGAAGGGAAGCCAGGGGTTCAAGAAAAAGACAGCGATAAAATAGACTCCAAAATACGTTTCTATAAATTTGCCTATCTGAAAGGAATCGCAAAGGATGAATTTGCTGAAAGTCGCGTATCCCAGGGTATATTGGGAAGCCTTCAGCGCGTCGAAAGATGGACTGACTGCGATCTAGTTTTTGAAGGGATGGGCACAATGTGCATTAAGATCAGGCTTTAAATTGTGTACATTTATAATATTCCCCTCATTGGACACTATGTTTAGGACGATTTATATTCAGAATCAGTAATGCTTATTTTATAATATATTCATGTAAATATGTGTTTCTAAATGCTTTATGTGTTTTTAAAAAGTTTATAAAGTCGAGTTTATGTTTAAACTTTTTGCTACTGAGCTTGTTTCTGTAGCTTTTGGCATAAATATTTAAATATTAAATTGTCTTATTTTATCCATTATTTACTCCAACTGTTTGAACGTGCTTGTTTTGCCGATCCGACTGTCGGTACAGGCAAAATTCAAATCGAATGAACTGGAATCCGATTCCGTCACTGTTCTAAGTGTGCTGTTGTAAAAGGTGGTGTGGCGTTGATTCGTGCGCGATTTATACCAAACCCATGATGGCGGACAAAGAACAAGAGTTGATTACTTCCTTCGATTTTTTTTCATTTTGATTCATTTTTTCACTTACTTCTGCCTTATTTTACCGTTGGCATTTAGTAGTTTGCTCACAGGAACATATGTTTCAATGCTAGTACTGAGTGGTAGTCGCTTGATCAGTTCTAATAGGGGTATTTTAGTGGTTAAAAAAATAATTATGGTATAAAAACACGTGGTTATTTTCATTTATATTTTGCAATGGTAATTCATCAAATCCATATTTGTATACGTGTTACAGATATTTATACATAGTGAAATGATTTTATTTTGCATTCTCGATGTTTTGTTTTATCCAATACATGGCTTTTACTGTAGATCGATGGTGAGCATTAGAATTATACAGTATTTAGATTTTCAGTCAAGTCATTTAGTCTCCATTTTGATCATTTCGGCCCCTAAAATTAGTCATTTCGCCCCCACCCCCCTGTGATAAAATTTGGTCAACTCGTCCCCCATTTGGTATCAAGTCAACTCGTCACCCAGTCAAACTCTGATGGGCTGTCGGAATTAGTCGAAGTATATTAGTTTAAGCTGTCAGTATATTACTATGAAAGTTAAAGGTCATCTACACGCATAAAATGTTAGAGCACAAGTTATACGTATGTATAGCACTGGTAGCGTGCGTATAATTCAAACACCCTAAATATAGGATAGTGATCACAGATGTCGAAAGATAGATTTTGTCTCTTAAGTGTCAGAAATACCGGTACATTATTGCAGTCTTCCGAATTAGCACTCACTGGTAATGACATTAATGAAACTTTATCTACATGTTTTGCATTCCAGTTCTCTACATTGCGCCAATATGGGACAATATCCCTTCAAGATTTCATCAGTATGTCTCAGATGAGACTTTGGAGGCATTCCTGACAGATACTGATGAACACGGTGCGCAACTTCAAGGACAAAGTCATAGTGAGAAATGTAACAAACTGTGTTTTAAACAGAAGAATTAATCATTCATTAAAGCATGGAGGCATTAAAACAGACATGTAATTGATAAATAACATTAACAGCAGAGTAAGGATGTATATGCTGTCATGCATTTCTAAATACATTCCGGAATTTAGCAAATGTACAGCATACTTTGATTCAACCTTATGTACGTACGTACGTATCTTGACAAGTGAAGATCTAGCGATGTATTGTTAACAGGTATAATCCAGGAGGATTATTTTAATAAAGAGAGGAGAAGTATAATATGAGGGACTGGCACGAATATACGTTTGAAGGGAAGTGAAGGGAAGTGAAGGATCGGGTCATGTGATTTCGCGACGACAAACTGCATACGTCTAGTGTTTTTGGCGGATTGTGTGCATGAACAGTTGACTGCTAACATTGTTAGTGATTGGAGCAGACCCTTACTGACATTATAGTGCGTTTGTTGGGAGCCGATTCTTGAGGTGTAGGACCAGTTGAAGAACACAAGACCTCAACAGACGAAACAGACCCAACAAGAAAGATTTGAGCTCCAAATAAGTAAAAGGCCTGATAAATTTTAGTAGAGATTTGTAGTTATCTACACGTGAGCCCACATTTTAATGATTAAGCCAGTCTGGCATACAGGTCCTTGCATACGCACAATGTTTTAGATTTTATCTAAATGTAACATTGTACTGCTAAAAGATAATTCCTTCTTTTACTGTATTTTATCCAGTTTCTGGTTAAATAATGCATATGCGCAATGTTTTAGATTTTATCTTAATGTAACATTGTACTGTAAACATAAATTCAAGCTTGAATTTTTGATTTGCCTCATGTAGTGCTGTTTCAGCATAGGCATGTATAAAGACCGTGCACATGTCTTTGGAATGTAGTAGAGTGCTACAGAGTGCAATCTGATTAATGAGAAGGTAAAGCCGGCCGGTTTGGCTGTTTCAGCTAATAGTTGTGGTAAAGATCCCAAATGCAATCACGTCGCTAGTATTCTGGTTTCTTTCCTGGTGTTGTGTTATTGAGTTGCGGATATGGCGCTTAAGATTAATACAGCTACTGAAGAGGAAATTAAAAGGGTTTTACCCGGAATAGGGGAAACAAGAGCAGGAGCACTGGTGGCGCACAGGGAGTCAGAAGGTTATATTACCTTTTTTTTAAACAAATAGTAGGCACGGTGTTAAACCATTAAGTTGGAAAAACTGGTTGATTTCGCTGAGCCGGATGAAGATGAACAGTTGATGGTGCAAGTGAGGGCTCTGAAGGCGGATGTGAAAAAGGAAGAATACATACAGTTTGGTGAACAGCAGTTGCTGGTTCCACCGGGGGATGTTAGACAAAAACTGACTATGCAAAAGGAGGTGCGATCTGCATCTGGTTGTAAAAACCTGGATACACATTTGCATAAGCAACCGATGGGACCGACACCCAAAGTGGTCAAGGATTCAAGGTCACCGTAACACGGAAAGGCGAGAAAGCACAAGTCTCACAGGAGACATTATTCAAGCTCTACCTCGGACTCGCAGTCCAGGTCGAGGTAGAGACGAAAAAAAACATTCCAAAAAGAAGAGCTAGCATCACAAGGGTACACATTATTCTTCACCTTCAGATAGTTTGGCATCCTCGAGCTCACGGTCAAGGTCAAGACGTGCACGGCGGCACCGGTTGTCATCTGTTTCAGATGATTCTTATGATTCTGGTTCAGTTCGGGGCGATCCTCGCAAATTGCAAAAGAACTTAACTTTCAAAGGTGATAAGAAGTGGGCTTCATTTGAGCGGCGTTTCAAGAGCATTCGTAGAACTCTTAAGTAAGTGAACAGAAGAAGAAAGTTTTGACTATCTTGCTTGGAAGCTTGGAGGTAGCGCTCTTGATTATTTTACCATCATTACCCGTACCAAGCAGCTGTCCTACAGCCCTGCGGTCTCAATTTGAACAAGCGTTGCAGGGTGGGAATGAAAGTTTAGAGCTCTGGGCAGATAGGATTTTATCCTTGGGTATTGAAGCTTTTAGCGACTACCCTGAAAAGCACATGCAGTAGGAGGCAGTCAAACGCTTTTGCCAGGGCTTGAGTGACAAGGAGGCCGGCAAGTATACAGTTTTGAAACATCCAAGCACAATAGAGCAAGCTCTTAATATTGTGAAAGATTTTCAATATGTAACCACATCAATTGATGGTAGGAAACATAAGAGAAGGGATGATGGTCAAGTAAATTTGGTTGCAACGGAACAATCTGCCATGGAAAGAAAAATAGAGGAGCTCACCAAACAGGTGCAGCAGTTAACATCAAGCCGTACAAGTTTTGTACCGGAGTCTAAACCAGACTTTAAATCGAGAAGAATGGATGGTAGCGGTAAGAGCTGGGAGGGCACTTCAAGAAAGATTGTATAAAATATAAACAATGGTTGAAGAAGAAGCAACCTACAGAGAAATCTTCAAAACGTTTTTTAAACGACAAGGGGACAGGGACTTTGGCCCGGACGCTGGACCCAAAAAAGGAGTAGGCCACATAAAGGGATCTACTATAAAAGTGGAAGATCAGGAGGCTCCTGTGGAATGTGTTGAAGTAACGTGGGTGTGACAGCACGTTTAGATTCTTGAGCCGAGATAACCATTCTGTCGAAATGTGTTTATGACAAACTAGTAAAGAAGCCGAAAAAGGTGAAAGATGCTATAAGGAAGATAAAGACTCTGAATTTAAGGGGTTTGTAACACAACCTGTCCGAATGCAGATAGGAACCCAGTCATTTAAGGAACGTGTATACGTGGCGCCAATTAGTGATGATCTGTTAATTGGGCATGATTTATTGCATCATTTGGGCATAATGGTAGACTGGTCTGCAGAGACATTGGTGTTAAATGAGGAAGTCATTCCTTTAAAAACCCGGTTTAAAGATGATAAGCCAACAATTGCACGGGTTATGGTTTCTAAGAGGGTTGTGGTACCCCCTAATTCAGTAGTGAGGGTGGTTTGTGATGTAGATCAACAGTTAGGTGATAATGTGGTTGAACCGGTTGAAAATATCGGAATTGAAATCCCTCGCGTTTTACGAGAGGGTGAAACAAAACCAGTGGTGTCTCTTGTCAATGTAGGTGATAAATAATTTGCAAGTTCAAGAGAGGAAAATTTGTCGCTAATGCATATGAAGTGGAGAGTGTCTTGCAAGAGGACGACGCGCAAGACGATGCTGCAATAAATAATATTGTTTCTAACAATACCAATGTTCATGCACCTATTTCAGGTGAAAATGTTGTGCTCAACAAGGCAAAAGGAGCTTCATCTGTTTCAGATGTGGTCAATGACATCACTGGAGGTCACTTTGTAAACAATGTAAAGGAAGGGCAATATGGCGATATTAAAGATTCAGTAAGACAGACCAGTGGAACAGATTTAACTGTTCCAGAACACTTGCAGGATGTTTTTAACAGATTAAAAGAAAAGTTGGATTATAGTCAGCAGATTGGTTTAGCAAACCTACTAAATGAATATTGGGATGTGTTCGCCAAGATTAATTTGATCTAGGTAGTTTTACTACTATTGAGTATACGATCGACACAGGTGATGCAAAGCCTATAAAGTTACACATGCGCAAATATCCAACATGTTTTGTCAACGAGGAAGAGGCGCATCTTAAGAAAATGGTTGATGGAGGAGTGATACAGCAGTCTGTTTCAGACTGGGCCTCAGCTCCTGTTTTGATCAGAAAGCGTCACGGATCTGTTCGATGGTGCGTTGATTACAGGGCACTGAATAACGTTACAGTGAAGGACACATTTCCGTTACCATTAGTGGAGGACTGTCTTGATACTTTGTCCGGGAGTGCGTGGTTTTAAAACTGGATGCTAATCCTGCTTACTGGCAGGTGAAGATAAGTGAACCGGATCAAAAGAAAACTGCGTTTCTAACAAAATATGGTCTTTTCGAACATGTTAAAATTGGGTTTGGTTTAACGAATGCACCGGCTACCTTCAGTCGAGTGGTTAATCTTATCTTTAGGGGCTTGAATTGGAAAACAGTTTTGGCATTTTTTGATGATATTCTGGTTTTGGGACACAGCTATGAAAACCATCTGCAAAACTTGGCTGAAGCAATGGACAGAATAAAACAGCATGGCATAAAGTTAAAGCCCAGCAAGTGTTTATTTTTTTCAAAACCAAGTTGAGTTTTTGGGACGCATTGTGAGCAAGAATGAAATTGGGATGGCAGACAAAGACATCGAGGTAGTGGTCAACTGGCCAGTTCCTAAATCATCAAAAGATGTTGAGAAATTTCTCGGGTTTGTTAACTACCATCGAAAATTTGTACCAGGGTTTGCAAAAAAGCGCAGCAACTCTACGAGCTCACAGGAAAGAACACGTTTGTATGGGAGCAGCAAGCGGAGGCGTTCGAAAAGTTAAAGTTAGCTCTGACAACACCGCCCATACTAGAGTTTTCAAGTAAAGATGGATATTTCATCCTTGATACAGATGCTTCAGACTTTGCAATAGTTTAAGTGTTGAGTCAAGTGCAGGGAAGTGTTGAAAAAGTAATTTCTTATTGTAGCTTTTCGCTAACAGCGGAACAAAAGAATTACTGCACTACTAGAAAATAACTTTTAGCCATTGTCCGTATCACAAGACAATATAGATATTACCTTTTAGGTAGAGTGTTCACTCCAGCTTAACCTGGTTGCTATGGTTCAAAGAACCTCGAGGGCAGCTGGTTAATGTATTGAGGAGTTGTCACATACCACATGGTGGTGAAACATAGAGCTGGAAGAAAACACCAGAATGCGGATGCATTATCAAGACTTTCTGGGGACAATCTGGTGCTTTGTCCTGAGTATGTGGCTGGTATATCACCAGAAACGTTGCCGTGTGGTGGATGCGTATATTGTACACGCAGATGAACATTTCATTGTTAATATTGGGTCAATAGATATAGACAGGTTTGAAGACAGATTTTCTGGGTTTGATATCGTAAATGATCAGAAAAACCTATATATAGTTATCTGTTCTGTACAGCTGCCACAGGAATTCTCTAAAGACAGTCCAGCATATTGGGGCTTCTCTATAGCTGATCTCAAGGCTGCACAGGAAAAGGATGATTCTTTCAAAGTAATACTCGATTTCATTGCTACTGGTCAGGTACCAAGTGAGGGAGAATTATTCTTGAGGGGCCCAACTACTAAGCATTTTTGGGTCAACAAAGAACTGTTTGTGCTAAAAGATGGGGTGTTGCTTCGTAAAAGGACAGACACTGGAGATTTGGATCTGGTTTTGCCGGAAAGTTTGAAAGAGCAGGCAATCTTGTGGCACCATGATATACCATCAGCTGGACATCAAGGTGTGGCGAGGACAAAAACAAAAATGAAGGAAAAGTTCTTCTGGGTTGGTATGAGTGCGGACATCGAACGATACGTACTCTCATGTGATGTGTGTAGTCAAAATAAGAAAAGGGCTGTTATGGGAGGGTCCGATGACGGAGTATTACGCTGTAGCTCCCATGTAAAGAGTGCATATCGATTTCTTAGGTCCAATGCCTAAAACGGTTAATGGAAATGAGTATTGCTTGATGATGATGGACCAGTTCACAAAGTGGGTGGAATGCGTGCCATTACCTTCTCAAAAGGCAGAAGTAACTGCTAAGGCAGCTGTAGACCAGTTCCTTACCCGTTTCGGGTATCCCGTACAGTTATTTTCTGATCAGGGTCAAACGTTTGAGAGCAAGCTGTTCACGACACTGTGCGAGACATTGCAAATCCACAAAGCAAGGACCACTCCATAAAGGCCATCTGCTAATGGCCAAGTGGAAAGGTACAACAAGACCTTAATGGATTCAGTGCGCTGTTTTAAAACAAATCGCAAAATCGGTGGGACTGTGAATAGAAGCACAGGGTTCACACCCAATAAGCTTATGTTGGGGAGGAAGGTGAATACTCCAGCACAGCTCATGTTTCCGTTGCCACAGGGAAAGCATCAAGAGCCATATGAGTATGTGACTAATCTTGTGAAGGGCATTCAAGATGCACATAAGGTGGCAAGAGAAATCCTCAATACCTCTTTGAAAAGATCAAAACAGGATTATGATCTAAAGATATTGATACGGCCCTACCAGAAAGGTGATATAGTGTATCTTTTAGATACTGCAGTGACCAAAGGCAACTGTAGAACACTCTGTTCTCCATGAAAAGGACCGGCTATAATTGTAGAGAAATTATCAAGTTGAACCTTGATAGGCTCATGCCATGCAAAGACCGTTATATACCTGGTTGGATTACAGATTACCAAAAGAATGGTGATACAGCCACACAGATTGTGGATGCAGGTTCAACAACGGATGAATATTGTTACTGTAGGATGCCATGGGACAATAGATTCATGATACAATGTGATTACTGTAATGAGTTGTATCATGGTTCTTGTGTCAATGTAACAGCTAGTGACGCGTTGAACATTGATAAATACAGGTGTAGGGCATGCAAAGGATAAGTGTGAAATACTTTATTTGTTGTTTCAGATGGCAGAGGGGAAGTTCGTAAAGAGGGTGAAGGATATGACCAGAAAGAAGGAGTTGTTTCAACCCCCAGAGTACTTCGTGATTGGGTTGTCAAAGGCAGTGTGTCAGCCAGCAGATGATGAAGTACGAAAAAGCCTGTTCCAAGGTATGGCTAAAGTGGCAAAATCAAAGGCATGTGGAAAGGACAAGCAAAGGATGACCAAATATCTCAATCGCATGGCCAAATGCATGTACGATATTGAAATAGTGGAAGAGAGGTGGATTGAAGAGCACATTGCCAAGCTGCCACCTAAACGCAAGACCTCTGAACAGGTGTTTGAACCATAGAAGTGCACCCGGGACTACCGTCTTCAAGACAATCCAATCATCCCTCTGTAGATCTCAAATGCCGCGGACCCGGGTATCAGTCTCAGCTATACTTCATCGCCAAGTTCATCTTTGCTGAATACACCAGAAAGCTTGAGGGTGCGTCCAACGGCACATGTGTCACCCATGGAAACAGGGGAAATGTTGGAAACGGAATCCTCGGAGGCAGTATTGGGTTCATCTGCAAAAGTTTTAAGTGCGGAGGTAGTTGTGGAGTCCGGTGCTGCAGGTTGTTCTATGGCTTTTAGTCCAGAGACATCCCCAGAGGGGACTTTAAGTCATAAAAGGTCAAGTCAGAGGGCTTTTAGTCCAGAGGTACCTACAGGGAGGACTTTTAGGTCTACTCAGGGAACTTCTAGCCAAGAACTGTTGTCTGAAAGCAGTCAGCCGAAGGCTAAGCACTTTAAGGGCAATGTTACAGCGCGAAACCCGTCAAAGATGAAGGCCCCGTATAAAAGGCCGGAACCATCAAGGTTAAAGTTGGAGACAGGTCGCACTGTGGAGGCAAGAGGAGACACAATTGTCTTGTCCTTAAATAACTTGGCTTCTGGAAAGCTTGAAAAGGACGTGAGGCGCAAGTTCTTTATAAGGGGCCAGGAAGGACATTCGAGAGATAAGCGTTGCTTGGTACCGGGTTTTAGAGAAAGAAACACCTACCAAGAGTCACATGCTTTCGAGCATCATATTCCAAGAATATTTGATGAGACTCCCTGCGGGGGATAAAGAAGTTTTGGTAAGGAGAAAAGAGCCTTGTATCAAAAGACGACTTGGCTTCTGGGAACTCCAGGTAGCTTGAAAGAGCTGGTCAAATTCCTGGAAATGCAAGGTATACTCACAAGAACTGATAATTATAATATCAGTAAGGCCCAGGACCAAATGATAGAGGCTTTTAGTCGCTACATCGGTGAAAAGGTCCCAAAGAAGTATACCTTGGTTCCATTGAACGCAATAGCCTCTATTCTGTACTAGAAAGCTTTGGTTTTGATGGCAGCGGCGTTAGAACCACCGCAGAGTGGCTATTGAATGGAAACCTATGCTGCACCTCCTGGGCTTCTTAAGGAAATTTTGCTCAAAGCCTATAATGCTCATTATCATTTGGATAGGCTGTGCCATCGGTTAAGCCTGCATGGAGACGTCACTGCAGCGCTGGAACTAGCGGATGTGGATACTTGCCATAGAGTGGAGCTGACCGGAGCGTGTGCCAGTTACTGCGATCCAGATACATGGCCCACAAATAGGAGCATGGATGAGTTGCCCACAAATATTGCAGTGGCTATTGGGATTCATCCAAAGAGTGCGAAACATAGGTATGTTCCAGGCTGTGATGAATTTCGAAGACTGGAGGTATTACTCAGGAATCCGAGAGTTGGAGCTGTGGGTGAGATTAGCGTTGACCAAACAGAGCCGATCCAATATTGGCATCTCCAGCTAGAGTTATTGCAGCTGGTTATTGCAGAATGTCTTGCCCCTGGTGAAGCCACATCAAGTGCTGGTTTTGCATTGTAGGGGGATACATGGTGACAATGGGACAGAGGCCTACATGCTACTGTTGAGTTGGGTTAAATCCCATCTGCCAGAGAGTCAACAGGTATATCTTCAATGTTTCAGTGGAGATGCCTATGTTTTGAGAAAATGGTCAGAGGCATTCTCAAGACTCTATTGTGGATTTACCCTCATGGTTTCGAGATTCAATGTGGACCAGCTAGAAGCACTTAGAGCAGTACCAAGACACCGCCTTTTGTTAGAGACAGATGCTCCGCATTTCCCGCTAAAAGGAAGGGACTTTTCGTCAACAAGTATTCTACGGTACACAGCTGAAGCAGTCGTCTCCTTGAGGAAAGAAAATCCATTGGATTTGATGCGTCCGGCGGCAATGAATGCAGAGGACCTGTTTCAGTGTCCTCAGTAAAGGTGAAGAAGGTCAATGGAGCTGTTTCAGCTCGAAGAGGATTGTTAGATAGAAAATTAAAGTGTACCTTTGGATGGTCGTTTCGACCTATCTTCAATGAAAATTGTCGGTCGTTTCGATCCAAATAGAGGAGAAAATTTTGGGTCGTTTCGATCCAGGTTGAGGAGGAGACACCAAAGTTTAAAATAATCTGTTTTGAGGGGCTATTCCTCAGGCAATTCAACGGACCATTAAAAGTGTTTTAAGTATCTTTTTAGGTTCAAGGTCCCAAGGTCATGGTCTTAAAGTTAAAGATGGTTTGAACTTAAACTGTGTTTGGGTTAAAGGTCCCAAGGTCAAAGTCTTCAAGTTAAGGTTGGTTTGAACTTTGGTTGAGATTTGGCCATAGCTAGAATGTCGGTAACTTTGTTAAAAAAGGGGTTATGTCTTAAGGTTGTCAAAGTTTCCCCCCAAGGTCAAGGCTTTTCAAATAAAGTCGGGGGAGTGTTGTGACGGCTGTCACGGTAAAGAGTGGTATGTAACCTCAACCGACAGCCACGAGAATAGTCGCACGTAGCCGGAGAGAGATCTTGTAGATTAATGGGCTTTTATCCTAGTTTAGAGTATATTTAGTGTATAGGTTAACTAAAGGGTGTGATTTATGTATATGAGTTAATGGTGTATATATAAAACTACATTAGTTCTGACAGGTCGCGGAAATATATTACATGTCCATGTAAATAACCTACGAAGCAGGGTTTCATGCATATATCACTTTAATATCTATTGCCACTTGTGACAGTGTATATCTTTCACTATTAATATCTCATTGGTAACGTCATAATTCCCTTGGAAAATGACTTTATTATCACTTGTTTATGTGGCGCCATCTTAACTTGTCTGTTTACGAAATATTTGATCGTGAGAGTAACACAGCAAATAACGTTAAGTTAATTTACACTATGATTATATATTAGAGTAGAACAGTTTTGGTATATAAGATATCGAAATTAAATATATCTAAAAAGTTTTGCCTATATTTTTTCCTTGGACCGAGGACTTACACAATATGAAAGCATTTTACCGCGTCTTTTTGATTGGCTGAGAAGAGGAAATTGGCGAATGCTGGGTTTTCATTGGTGGGAGCTGACGAAGTACTCATACGGTGGCTGCTGAAGATGTATCCGAGTGCGGATATAAAAAAAGAACGAGCAGACAAACAGGGGCTCTCCTCGTGGAATTATCTAGGCCTGACAACGTTAAAATTTCATAGCACACTTAACAAAATAAACAGTTACTAACTAACACTACGACTAATACGGATGGCTTCACAAATATAACTATATTGCTTTATTGTTCGTTTATTAACATACATAAACAAGAGCTGTCACAGTATGTGACGAATGCCCCCGAATGTGACATTGACCTATGAACAAGGTCAGTACATGGAAAGTTGATCTTGCCTTTACGTGTCAAATACATATGGCAAGTTATTTTAAATTGCCTCTGAACATAAAAAATACCACCCATACTTGACAACCTACACTGTTATTTCCTTATATTCAGAATTCCCTTGTGAATAAACACTTCGTGTATCTTTCACCTTAGAGGTAGGGACATGGGTTATGCACACGACACGTCGTCTTGGTATGTGGAACACATGTAGCAAGTTATTTTAAAATCTGTCCATACAAGGGAAAGTAACAGCCCGGACACGACAACCTATACTCTTTATCCTTATATGCAGCACTCCACTGTGAATAAACACTAAGTGTGACCTTGACCTTTGAGGTAGGGACACGGGTCTTGCACGCGACACGTCGTATTGGTATGTGGAACACATGTGGCAAGTTATTTTAAAATCTGTCCATACAAGGGAAAAATACAGCCCGGACACGACAACCTATACTCTACGTCCTTATATGCAACACTCCATTGTGAATAAACACTAAGTGTGACCTTGACCTGTGAGGCAGGGACACGGGTCTTGCACGCGACACGTCGTCTTGGTATGTGGAACAAATGTGGCAAGTTATTTTAAAATCTGTCCATACAAGAGAAAGTTACAGCCCGGACACGACAACCTATACTCTATGTCCTTATATGCAGCACTCCATTGTGAATAAACACTAAGTGTGACCTTGACCTTTGAGGTAGGGACACGGGTCTTGCACGCGACACGTCGTCTTGGTATGCCGAACACATGTGGCAAGTTATTTTAAAATCTGTCCATACAAGGGAAAGTTACAGCCCGGACACGACAACCTATACTCTATGTCCTTATATACAGCACTCCATTGTAAATAAACACTAAGTGTGACCTTGACCTTTGAGGTAGAGACACGGGTCTTGCACGCGACACGTCGTCTTGGTGTGTGGAACACATGTGGCAAGTTATTTTAAAATCTGTCCATACAAGGGAGAGTTACAGCCCGGACACGACTACCTATACTCTATGTCCTTTTAAGCGGCACTCCATTGTAAATAAACACCAAGTGTGACCTTGACCTTTGAGGTAGGGACACGGGTCTTGCACGCGACACGTCGTCTTGGTATGTGGAACACATGTGGCAAGTTATTTTAAAATATGTCCATACAAGGGAAAGTTACAGCCCGGACACGACAACCTATACTCTATGTCCTTATATGCAGCACTCCATTGTGAATAAACACTACGTGTGACCTTGACCTTTGAGGTAGGGACACGGGTCTTGCACGCGACACGTCGTCTTGGTATGTGGAACTCATGTGGCAAGTTATTTTAAAATCTGTCCATACAAGAGAAAGTTACAGCCCGGACACGACAACTTATACTCTATGTCCTTATATGCAGCACTCCATTGTGAATAAACACTAAGTGTGACCTTGACCTTTGAGGTAGGGACACGAGTCTTGCACGCGACACGTCGTCTTGGTATGTGGAACACATGTGGCAAGTTATTTTAAAATCTGTCCATACAAGGGAAAGCTACAGAGCCGGACGGACGGACGGACGGACAGACGGTGCGATTTTAATATGCCCACCTTCGGGGGCATAAAAAGTAACGTTTAAACATATTTTTGTCTATTTATTCTCTTACACAATAGTTAACTTTCACAGACTAACGACTAAAAAGGGGGTCGCTCAAGCGAAATAATATCTTACATGTCTTAAACGGGATATAGCGGAATACTCGAATAATCTTACAATATTTTACCATTATCAGCATTTCAGCGTTAATAAGTTGAGGCACCATTAGCAAACTCTAAATCTCAGTTGACCGCTTACAATGGCAATGTTCCTAAATGTAGGGGTACATTATCGTTAAAATGTATTAATGTTATGTCAGGTCAATCAAAAGATGTGATGTTTCATGGTGTTGATACAAAATATCGTGCTTAACTACGGCTTCGTGCATAGACACCAATTTGATACAGTCAGCCCACAGTGTAAATAAACAAGCATCAGAAACTGATTTTAAGCCCTTTCTAACAAAAGAGTCCGTTTTGAAGGACGATCACCAAGCCTTTAAAGGGTTAGGGTTGCTTCCTGGGGAATGTATTATTCATGTTGACGAAAACGCCTGTTGTCCACCCACCACGTCGTATACCCGTTGCAATGCAAAATAAGGCCTAAAAAAAAATATGTCTGTTTCCTGTAACCCGACCGACCGTAATTTTTTACCGCCGACCGCAATTTTTTTATGCCCCAAAATTCGAAAAGTCAGATTTTTAGCGATCTCTGGCCTATGATGACAACGATAATTTAAATATTTTGGTAGTGTCCGAATCGTTGCATACAACGATAATTTAAATATTTTGGTAGTGTCCAAATCGTTGCATAGTTACAAACGTTTCCGGTTTGGCAAGTTGAAACAATGGCAAAAACCTTAATGGCTGTGACATTAAACTGCAGGGCTTTCAATTGACCCGAGCTCCCGGGTTTTGACGCACAGGAATCGTAAATGACCCGAAATCAACGCATCATCCATTTGTAATATGCATCAGTTTTGACACGGGATATTTCGGTGTGAGAGTCGGTATCATCTGAAAGGAGCCTCAATGCATGATCTGAATGTTTGTTTAACCCGCAAGAGCAATTTACACCCGAAGTGACAAGTGATTATCGATCTGGAATCTGATCGGTAACCTTGTCAATTAGCAGCACTCAAACTCAATGACGTAATATTAACTCCGCCCATTATGCAAATTAACGGATACCTTCCGCTTTTTCGCTAAGTGCAATGGTTTTGAAAAACAACAATGCTAGGATATATTTTGTTCATTTATTTTAAGTTTTTTTATTATATCTCCAGTAAATTAAAAAATATTCTTATAAGTTTTTAATGAGTTAACAGAAAAATAAACATATTTCATACCACATGTTCTAAAAAGCACGGAAAACAGGTGCACGCTAACTTCCTGTCAATTTTAATGAAAATGAAAGGAGAACTACGTAGATCGTTATCAGTGTTATAGTTTAGTTCTATCACGGACCTGGTTTATAGGTCCGTGGTTCTATAACAAAACTGTTATGGTTTTGCCATTTATGAAAAATACGATGTTGCAATACTGGCAATAGGAACGTTAAATGTTTTTGTTTACTTCCGGAAAAAAAGATAAACCTGAAAGTGAAAGTTAAAGTAAGAAAGATGTCTTTGCAACTAAACAATCGCTGGTGCATATTGGAATTTGACAAGGATGCACTGGATTACATAACGAAGATGCATTAACTAAATAATATGTTCGTCAGAGTCAGAACATATTTTACCAAGTTTTGACTCTGGGAATGTTTTAACCCCCGTAGTCCAGTCAAGTCCAGAAAAGGAAAAAACAACAACAAGGTATTCTATTGAAAGTTACATTGATTATCGTGCTTGAGATTTTTACAGAATGAACAGTGGATCTAATACAGCAGATCTTTTTAAAACACTGAAAATTGTTAAAAAAAACAAGTTGTGGAAACTATTTAAGGTACTGTTCGTGTACTAGTTTTGCTGTTTAACTTTTTAAAAAGAAAATGGTGTTACTTTTTATTAGTCAGTCTAAGCTTTTTTGATACTGATTCTAGTCTATTTAAACATATTCCAGTCCAATCTGTTATTTTACACTGTTCCCTGTCGAGTCAGCAGGTAAGGTTTAAGTGTCCAAGCAGTGAACAGCGTAGACCATGGGTCTACACTGGTCCCAAAGATCTGTACAATTCTAACAGCATCTAAGAGTTAAATGGTTTAGTCATTGATTCTAGTCTTAATCAATCGAAGTATTGATTTATATAAAATTATGTTTTGTGGAGATTCTTGCCTGTTCTTGTTGTAACAGCATTTTATTTTACAATAGTTGTCATGTACATTTAATTGTAATACAACTTGATATTATTACACAGTCTATCTTAAAATAGTCTGTGCAATAATATCATGTTTTATTATTTGAAAATGTATGCATTTTGAAAGTTTTGTTTAAAACATTTGCAAAAAATAAATTGTCTAAATGTTCTTTGATTCACTCTTTCACTGGGTTATATTTGCAAAGTCTAAAGATTAACTGCTTCCCTGGTGAACATACTGACAATGCTCAAAATTGCACATAATGTTGCCACCGCTGGGAGTCGAACCCATGGCTTGCCCTTCAACAGGATGCATTCTACAACTGAAATACATGTACCATGGCTAAAAATAACTGATAAACAATGCTGTTTCTTTGTCAAGCTTCACCTATATATAGATGTGAAAAAATCACTTAGTCTTGATTTATTACAATGATGATGTATTTTATGTTTTGATGGCTGTCAAGCTAGCAGTTTTAGCTTTTAAGTGGCAGAAAGATTGAATCTATATATCACACTGAATTCTTATTAAAATAATTCACCTGAAATAAACTTGAATATTGGATCATTCTGACATAAAAAAAAAAAAAAAAAAAAAAAAAAAATCCCTACCTACCGACCCATCTTTTTTTCAGCATGTTACAGGAAACAGACATATTTTTTTTTAGGCCTAAGGTTAAAATGAGCTGCTAGGCATGGAAAAGCTATTGATCATTGTCAAAGTGTTGCAGCCAACAGAATGATGTATTAACTTGGTGGTTACTGAGAGGGCCAGCGGTGAAATTCGATTATGCTTTGGTCGTCTTTTATTAACTAGTAAAATCGAAAAATCGCCTTACCCTCTTAAAACGCTCGATAATGCTTTGCCTTAGCTTGATGCTAAGTTTTACAGCAAGCTAGACTTGACGTCAGCATATTGGTCAATCAAACTATCCGAAGAATCGTCATACTTGACTACTTTTAATAGCCCTCTAGGGGCACGTAAGATGTCCTTTGGGATTGAATAAAGAGGGCGACTTCCTATTGCGTATGCTCGAGGACGCATTACAGTGCCTTGAAGGCGTTGTAACCATTGTTGATCGAATTTGCATATATGGGCCAAAAAGGTAGTCACGACAAGAACTTAAGAGCTGTAATTCACAGTTTAATTCTAATAAAATTGAAGTTGGGTTCACAGAGTCCTCATACTTTGGTCATGTTCTTACACCCACGTGCAAGGCTAAACTACAAACAGTTCTGGGCATAACTAATTAACTCTCAAGGTTCATACCCAACTTATGAGATATCTCAGCCCAATTAAGATTATTACTGAACAAAGACGTAGGTTTTACCTGGGGTAAATCACAGAGCCAGTCATTCGATAAAATGAAGGAACTCATTTGTAATAACACGGTCTTGGCCTATTATGACCCAAAGTAGTCATTAGTGCTACGATGCGATGCTTCTAGTTATGAGATGGGAGCTGTATCGTTTCAAGATCAGCGTCCTATTGCTTATGCTTCACGTAGAGTGATACAATAACAAAAGAACATGAGTCTAATTGAAAAAGAAATGTTGTCAATTGTTTCTGGTTGCAAGAAATTTAATCAATATTGTTTTGTATATGTGACAGTGGAAAATGACCTTTGCCCTTGCAATCAGTATTCAAAAAGCCAATGTACACAATTCCAATGCGTTTGCAACGCATGGTTTTGAAAATGAGTTCATATGAATTTGAGCTCAAATATGTATAAGGAAAGAAACTTCCATTAGCAGATACTTTGAGTAGACACGCGGTACAAAATCTTGCCCAGATCTTACTCAGGGAATAGAGGCACATGTGTTTGGTGGTTACCTCTCTTGTATACCTTGTTTAAGCTTAGCCGTTGTAACTTGAAATCACATGATAATCTATAAATATATATATATATATATATACACTGTCTGTGCGTAATGCTGGGCTTTTGCCTAGATATTCATCTAGCTGCTAGTTCACTACATACCATGTACATTAACTGCAAGAACCATTTCAAATGGCTACATGTAACGTTCCACCACTAGAAAACTTTAACTTTAAAAGACCAGAGGAGTTTGATAAATGGTTTTATAGATTTGAAGGGTTAAGTGTTTCCGAATATGGTGAGCTAAATGATGAACTCAAAAGGGACGAAATTGTTGTGGGAATCCAAAAACCCAGGTTATCAGAAAAATTACAAATAGAACATGAGTTGACACTCGAAAAAGCAATTAATCAAGTGCGGCAAAAGGAGTCGGTTTAAAACAGCAAGTGTTTTTACAATCTCCATAAACAGATACAATTCACATGGTTAAGAAAAAAATGAACAAAGCAAAAGGACGTATACACCAAAACAGACAGAAAAGCCACAAATGTGAACCCGTTTCGGGGCAGCAAGACTGCATGGCCTACAACAATGTCATGCAGCAAGAACCATGTGCCGTGGTTGCGGTAAACCGGACCATTGGGTAAAATGTTGCAGGTCAGGTAAGAAAACGCAACGTGTACACGAAGTCCTACATTCGTATCGTTCTGGGGCCGAAGCGCTAACTGATGGCGACGAATCGTGCTATGGTCATGCCGGGGACGTTTTCTACAACGACAATGACGAAGTGGAAGAGCGGTCGTTTCTTGGGGTCGTGTCTGGCCAAGGCGATGAACAATGGACAATTAGTTTGAAGGTGAGACAAGAGCGTATCACTTTCAAAATAGATACAGGTGCTGATGTCACTGTAATTCCAGATTATGTTCACAAACTTATAGGTAGTCCTCCTCTGACAGTAAGTATCAAAAAACCGATTTGGGCCAGGGAATAAGAAATTGAATGTCATGCTTTAGGTATTCTTAACGGAGAATTAACAAAAAATATAAAATATCCTTTGATCTAGGCCGTCACACTGTCAGTGCCGCGGGGAGTACCAATTCCGTTACTCTTGAATGTTAAAAAAAGAACTTGAAAATAATTGGAAAAAGACGGTGTCATATTTAAGGTTGATCAGTCGACCGATTGGCGCACGGGCATGGTCGTTGTGCCAAAACCAAACGACAAAATAAGGTTCTCGTAGATTACTCATAACTAAATAACATTTCATGGAGAAAGAACTTTCCTCTGCCAGATAAAAATCAAAGTTTTGGTAGTCTTACCGCGGCGAAATATTTGAATAAGCTCGATGCAAATTCACGATTTTTTCAAAATATATGCAAAAAAATATTTCCAAGTCAAAATTGTTGACAAAAGCAAATTGTTGACTACATTTATTATTCCAATAGGGAGATTTGCACATAACAGGCTACCGATGGGCTTATCAAGTCCATCTGAGTATTTCCAAAAAATGATGTCTTAAATAATATTGGGCCTAAAATGTTTGATATGTCAAACTGATGATATTTTAATCTTTGGGCGTTCAGAAACAGAGCACGACGCTAGAATAGATGATGATCTTAGGCGGTTGCACAATGCAAATGAAACCTTAAACCCAGAGATATTTTACATCTGATAGTGAACAGGTATTCCAAAGTTTGAAAGTGATAGCTTTGATAGTTTGCATATGTAGCAAGGTGCATATTTCCGTATTATATCCGTGTGTGTGTTTGGTATGGTTCTGTATCGTAAATTGTCTTGTATTGTTTGGGTATTTGTTGACTCGTCGTGTTTAGTGTCGTGCTACGTGGTTATTGTCCTATATGCGTTACTGTCCGTCAATGTACGTCGATGTTCGAGTGCGTCAGAGCGTAAATACTCGTTATGCGAGTTGATCTATTTTTACGAGAGTGATTGATCGGTTGATAATGCCCTTCTCTCCTTTTCTGCTTCATTGCTTACGCCCTTATTAACATATACAAATCAATCACTCTACTCTATATCGTCAACGACACAAGTCATCGACTATCTTTGAGCAGTAATATTGTAGTTCTATTCATGTAATTATTATTGAGACGTGCCTTGTAAGTTTGATATTAATATGTCTGAGAATGTTTTATGTATTAGATCGCGAAGTCTCCGTTGATATATGCCGATCACTGCAATTGTATTTTGTGTATTAATAAGTAATATGATTAGCATATACTTTAATATGTTTTATTATATGTTTCAGGTTTCTACGACATCGTTCTCAAGTAAACAATCGAACTCTTTAAGTTTTGTGGCCATCTCCACACACCCACTACACATTTAAGTGATACAAGCAAAAATACTTAAAAACTAAGACTAGCTAAAAATTACAAAGTCTACAAGCTCTAGCGAAAACACTAGTGGCCACATGGGTACCTGAAGAAGATATATTTTCATTTGAATTCACAGCAGTTGATGAAAACAAGGACATGACAAAGCGTGAATATCTCAAAAAAATATCTACATTATTTGATCCACTTAGTTTGCTAACTCCATACACCATTAGAGCTAAAATGTTGATGCAGGACATTTGGATATCAGGTGTTGATTGGGATGAAAAAGTACATGAAAAAATACAATCAAAATGGTGATTGGTTTGACGAGCTAGCTTGTGTTCATCAAATTAAGGTACCAAGATGCATTTAAAGCTATGAACGAGCTGAAAAACTAACACTGATGACAACAAATCTGATTGTAAAAGACAATCATGAAAAGATCAACAAATTCAAGGCTCACGTCCAACTAAAATTGAATCCAATATTTGCACGATATCGATTAAATAAAGTGCAAAAAATGACTCTATTGACATGTTCGTGACCAGATTAAGAAATAAAGCAAGAGACTGCAGATATAGAGACACCGACGAAATGGTCAGGGATAGAATTGTGTTCGGTTGCTCAATATATATGCAAAAAGCTACAGAAACATGCTCAGTAGCAAAAAGTTTAAACATAAACCCGGTTTAGTGGCAATGGGCAAACGCCAAAGACATAGAACACAAAGTTCAAAATGAGAGAAAAGCTCATAAACCAAGGCGAAAAAATAACGTTAGATAAAGCAATCCAAATCATACAAAACCATGAGTACTGCCAACAGCAAATGAGCAGTATGGGAAGTCAGAAACACCAGTGGACGTTGTGCCCAAGGGCCAAAAAGTAGGTCGAAACGCCGGAGATACCACAAAACCAGGCAATGGACGTCTTCAAAACAAAAGGATGCGAGTGTTACAAGTGTGGTAAACAAAACCACTTTTCAAAAGTGTGCAGAAGTAACAATAAGATGCATGAAATTGATGATAATGATGGATTGTGTCATGGATATTCTATTGATAGGGTAGGTGCTTGTTCACATACTACTAGACCATGTATTTACTGAAGAACATATTGGCCCAATAAGCATCCCATTTAATTCAAAGTTGACACTGGTAGTGTAGCCAATATCCTACCTGTCCAGAAATTCAAGCAACTTATTAAAATGAGTTAACCGTTGGGAGGCCTCTGATTGCAAACTGACCCCTAACACAGGAGATACACTCCCTGCTCTGGGAACGGTCACTTTACACTGCTTATCACAGAAACAATCATCATTGCCAAATTTCATGTGGCGGATAGAAATGCTATCCCGCTGCTAAGCCTACAAACATCACTAGATCGCGGTCTGAGAAAGTAAACTTAAACTCAGTGGAAGAATCTGGCATGGAATATTCTGTGAGAAATTCTTGTACACACTCCCTCAGTCAATTGTAATAGACAAATATACGAGTGTGACCTAAAGGTCTTGGCGTAATTGAGGGCGAATGCAAGTTGCACTTAAAGGAAATTGCCATACCGACTGTTAATCCCCCATCTAAGATTCCTGATGCATTGCATTCTTAAGTTAAGAATGAACTTAACAATATGGTCAACGACAGTAAAATTATCCAAATTAAGGAACCGACCGATTGGATGAATTTGCTCGTCGTGGTTGAAAAACCGAAAAAAGAATATGAATATGCTTAGAGCCCAAGACTCTAAATGAAGCAAATCGCCGACCTCATAACCGGATGCCAACCATTGATGACGTCACGTCAAAGGTGCTGCAGTATTAAGTATACTTGATATTACGCATGCCTACTGGAGCATCAAGCTCGACAAACGATCGTCGTTGCTAACGACATTTAACACTCCATTTGGACGATATAGATGGCTTCGTTTACCATTCGGAATTAGTGCATAGCGCCTACTTAATCAAAAGATCAACGCAATTTTTGAAGGTCTCAGCGGTATAACGGCAATTGTAGACGACATTCTCGTACATGGCCACACGAAAGAAGAGCACGACAGAAATCTAGTGCAGGTACTAAAACGCGCTCGAACTAAGGGTATTAATTTAAACGCAGATAAGAGCATACTAAGCGTCAACGAAGTACCATTCTTTGGTCACGTGATCAGCCTTAAAGCCGGACAAATCAAAGATCAAGGGTATCACGTACCTAGAGTCCCCAGACACGCGATCGAAACTAGAAACTTTCCTGAGGATGGTTAATTACTAAGCTAAATTCGTGCCAAATCTAGCTGAGGTTACTTCACCCTTAAGGAGACTCTTGAAAAAAGAGAACGAGTTTATCTGGGATGAGCAACAAAGTAATGCATTTACAAGTGTAAAGCAAACTATCACAGATGTTCCCGTATTAGGTTACCCAGAAGCATCATTGGTACTCGAGTGTGATATGTCAAACCACGAAATCAGGGCATTTCTCATGCAAAACGGTCGCCCGATAGCGTTCGCGTCGAAAAACCTAACACAAACGGAAATAGGTTACGCGCAAAATTGAGATAGAGTTATTGGCAATACTTTTTGGGTGCAAGCGATTTCATCAATATACATAAGGCAGAAACGTCACGGTACTTTCAGATCACAAGCCCATTTCCGTGATCATGCGTTCACTTGCAAAGGTATGACATTGAGGTCACACATGTTAGTGGCAAAAACATTCCTGTAAGGGACTGTCTTTCAAGGCAGCACTTAGCATAGAGTTACCAAGGGCCTATTCAAGGTCTGGACACACATGTACACACAGTCCAAAACCCATTACACATAACTGACGAAAGGTTAAGAATCATATCTGAGGCAATAAGCTCTGATGATCAAATGCAAACATTTTAACGGGCTATACTTGATGGTTGGCCAGAGAGTAGGTCAAATTGCCCTCCAAAGATCTTTGAATACTTGATTCACAGGGATGAAATATCATTCGAGAATGACTTACTATTCAGAGATCAAAAGATCGTTATCCCAGTATCTCTCCGCGGTGAAATCTATCAAAGGTTCACATTAGTCACTTAGGTGTAAACAAAATAGTCGAGCGCGCGAAAGATAACCTGTTTTGGCCAGGAATGGTCAAACAAATTACCGAATATGTATTCCAATGCAGTACATGTCTCAATCACAGAAACTCAAATGCAAAGGAGCCAATGATCAGTCATCCGTTTCCTGGTATGCTGTTTCAGAAAACTGGAACTGATATTTTCACATATCATGGAAACAACTACTATTACCATCGACTATTACAGCAGGTTCTTTCAGATGGACCGGCTATCAGACATGCGATCAAAAACCGTCATTAAGAAACTTCGCGTACATATGTCACGTTATGGTGTAGTTGATACTTGTATGAGCGACGATGGACCGCAGTTTTTATCAACTGAGATTAATGAATTTGCAAACGATTGGGGATTTGAACATGTTACCTCATCTCCATATCACAGTAGGTCAAACGGCATGGCAGAGAAAGGTGTTCCGATCGCAAAGAAACTCCTGACTTAAGCCAATGAAACAGGCAAAGACCCGCACATATTTCTTTTGGAGTACAGGAATACACCATAAGAGTGTGGATATTTACCATCACAACTTCTTATGGGACAAAGAACAAAGTCCATTGTATTGCCAAAGCACGACTTCAAATCAAAGCTAAACACTATTTCAACAGACCACTAAGCAACTCACACCACTTCAGATAAAAGATGCAGTAACAATTCAATCTGGAAAGAAATGTGTTCCAGGTAAAATTGTTTCAAAGCAAGGTGTGAGGTCATACAATGTACAAACACAGAACGGTGTAATTAATCGCCGAAATAGACAATTGTTAATCAAGACAAAAGAAACACTGTCCGATTTTGAACCAAATATCTTAGCAAACAAGTGCCCCAGATATGACATACTAGTAGTACTGACAAACCGGCAAACCAGCAGCTCCCTTCTTACAATTGTAGGTCGTTAGCCAATAATCCATTGAAAGTCCTTGTAACATGGTCAGGGAGAGTTATGAAGCCAAGCACTCGTTATCAGAATGATCAGTACTTGACAGGCACATAGTATAAACAGATAATCACACGCTTCTGTGAAATTGTTATCTGAATAATTAGCAGATTAGATGAACATTAAATACGGTGATGGTCTAATAATATTGTGTTTTAGTTAAATATTTGTTTTGACTTTTAATTTGGAAGATATTTGTAAACGACTGTTGATCATTAATTATCATATATTTACTAGTTATAGTACATACAAGTTTGAGTTAATTAACTATGTTCTTAATACTATTAAGAACATAGAAAATCAACTCAAATTTGTCTCCGACCAAGCACAGATAGCCATCATCCTTCTTCAGCTGTCACAGGAGAGGCAGCACAAGTCGGTCACCAGCAATAAGCGCAAGGCAGTCTTTTCCATAATGGGTGGGAAACACTGGTTAAGATCAATCTGTTAAGGGTCCTATTGGATGTGTTTCGAGGGTTTGTGAAACAGTTCCAGAGTGAAAAACCCTTGATTCACACTCTTCACACTAGAATGACAGAGGTGGCCACAGAACTGTTTAGAATGTTTATGAAACCTGAGCAAATTCCAGACAGTATCACTAAGTTGATGAAATGAGATGTCACAGACAGAACTCTCCAAAAACCGGATAGAGGTATTGATGTAGGGAAGTATGCATATACTGAACTCAACAAAGCAATAATAGACAAATCATGCAGGCACTGGGCTGAAAATCTGTATACTAACCTCCGAAATGGATATGTCATGGCTGCCAAAAAATGCCAAAAATGCCACTTGCAACAGAACACTCCGTTTGATGACTGCCTTGGACCCAGACTTAGTCAACCACAATCAAACCTCTAGTGTCTTAAAGCGATTAGCTAGTTGCTTGCCAAATGTGTTCACTGACAAACAGAATGGGCAACTAGCTGAAGAGATTGACAGGTACTGTGATGATCCACATGTGAAGGATGTGAGGTGGGAGTTCTATGAGGAGGACAGAATAGATACTGGCTTCTGGACCAAAGTGTTTCAATTAAAAACTTTCACAGAGGTCTGCTACCCAAATGCTGAAGAAGCTTGTGATGGCTCTACTGACCATCTTTAGCGGACCTCTGATTGAACCCACATTCAATATCATGGATGACATCATAGAAAAAGACAGGACCCAGCTAACAGTGGTCAACCATGAAGCTGTGGCCATTGTCACGACTTCCCTAAAGATAAGAGCTGAAAAATGCACAAAAATAACAGCTAGTAGGAGAATGACAAAAGCTTGCATAAATGTATACTCATCTTTAATATCAAGACTTTCTGAAAAGAAGAAGGGAAGAAGTGGAAGAGAAAAGGACAGAGAAATTGAACACCTCTATTCAAATGCTGAAATAGGAGAAAGCCAGTAGAATTGACAAGTTTGTGAAGTTGAAAAACAGAATAGCAAACAGCAAAAGGAAAGCCACTAGTGGTTCTAGTGGTGGACGCCAGTGGAAAAGAATTAAATTATTAGGGACTTTGTAATATTTTGTAAATACTTCCATAGCGATATATTGTATATATTTTATATCCACTAGTGATTCTGTTGGGACACCAAGTGGAAAAGAATGAAATTAATATGGGCAGACCAGTGAACATTTAGTTTAGAGACTTTATATAATATTTTGTAAATATTTTCTTAGCAATATTGTTGTATATATTTTATATATGTATGTACAGTATATGTACAAGTTATTTAATGTGCTGTTTAACTTGATAAAAATACAAAACATAATTTAATATGATTCTTATATTTTATTCTGTTTTTCATTTTTTACCTTTTATTGAATGAGTTACAGAGTTAAATGAGTTCTTGATTTATGAGCAAGAATTTAAGTATTGAGGGAAATTAGCTTAATTTTTCAGTATTTTGAAAATTTGTAACTTTCACCCATGTATTAGTCTTAAACAATGAATTTTATATTACATTTTAATATTTTCAAAAGACGGGAAATGTAATACATTTGTTGAAACAGAATATGTTTATTGGAACAGACCTGTTTCATTCGCATACCCAATCATTGTATATACTGTTAAAAGTCGTCAGTATTAAACTTGTAGTCGTACAGCACACTTAATATTACAGGTATTATCAAAGTGATAGCTTTGATAGTTCCTACGTAAGTGACCTAAATGCAAAACTTAACTTAAAAAAAGAAAGATTTGCTAAAAATTACACAGTCCAAAAATACTAAAATATCCCCCATCCCCTTCTAAATGTGTGACTCAAAAACCATTTGATCTATTGAAGGCATTATCCATTTATTGTCTGTGAATAAAATTGAAATCAGTCTAACAAAAATTGAAGAAGCTATGTCCAATTCTCCAAATCAACCAAAATCAATCAAAATTCATCCCCCCCCCCAAAAAAAAAAAACAACAACAAAAAACAGGCAAAACTCACCGTCTTTAGGGTACAATGTGAAGAAGGGTATTATATGAACAAGTTTCCAAAGTTTCAAAGTGACAGTTTTGATAGTTTCCATGTAAGTGACCCGCAAAACTGAACCAACGCTGACGACGACAATGACGACAATCAAGTGACGACAATAGCGCATCTCTTTTCAAAGAATCAGATGAGCTAAACAGAGAGTTTTCAAGTGCCACATATGACAGGAGGCCGAAGTAAATAGAGGATCAATGTGATGTTCTAAGGGTCATCAGATGGTACCATGCTACCTCCCTAATTTGTGTACCCAGCACGCTGTCCATGAAGCTTCAATCCATTGAGAACAGTGGCATTGCCTATAAATCGAAGGATTGGATGGATTATGTAGCATACAAGGGATTTCTTGAACAATTCAACAAATACTGTGGCAGGGACAGGGCTGTAATACTGCTGATTGACAGCATAAGTAGCCATGTTAACATGGGAGCCTTTGAGTTTGCCATGTAAAAGGGAATATAGTTGTATAGATTAGTTCCGAATGCCACTCCGTATTTCATCCTGTCGTCTGTGTGTTTGTAGCAAGACCCCATTTTTCCCATGGCTAATCTTGTTCGCATTGCAACCTCGAAACCTATGCAGCTTGTCTGTATTGACAAAATGCAGCCTCTAGATAAAGGAGTGTTCGGGCCATTAAAAAACAGATGGTGGTAACAGATCCTGAGACGCCACACTCCACTGAAAATCCATCAACCCCAGTAAGCAAGGATAACTTTGGCAAACTTCTGAAAGAAGCATATCTTCTACCGGCCTCTTACTGTCATCAAAAGCTTCAAGAGCTCAGGCATTTACCCTATTGATATCCCCGTCGTGACGTCTACTGTATTAAAGCCTTGGTTGACCATCATGGAGGGGACTGAAAGTTCCGAGTCTACATGTGGATCAATGGGAGAGAGCCAACATGCCACTGAAGTGGCTACTCAAGAGACATTTAATGCATTTGAGGGTGTTCTTGGATCACCTGTTCGTGCAAAGAAAAAACAACGAGAGTTCAAGTGTTTTAAACCTTTATGCTTCGGTTGCTAGTGGTGTGGTCGAGAATGAGCTTGAACCAATATCTAGGCAATCAACATCAGTTACATGCTGTGTAAAGTCCAAACAGTCAATTACATTTTGAGCTTGTCTGTTTTTGAAATTGTGTATAAATATGGGTATGTAACCTTAACGACAGCAACAAATATAGTCACACTTGAGCCAGAAAGAAAGCGGGTTTCATGACCGCCATCTAATAATTGGCATTTAGCCTGGTTTTAAGATTTCAAGTGTATATAATGGCAAAAGGTTGTGATATGTGTAAATAAATAAAAAGGTAATACCAAAATGACATCAGCATAATAAACATAAACTTAGGAGCACATCTTGTTTACAGATTTTCATAAGCTGTTTGGACTCAAAGGGGAATCGTATATTTCATTTTTTGTTCATTGAATGTAATGTTTTAACCAATTTACATAATGGGGAGGAGATAAAAGCTGTTTGTTTTGGTGTCTCTGCTTCCATTGCACCTTTTTACTGGACTATTGCTTTCTGTGGTGTTCACGACAATGTATGTCATCCTGGTCATGAGAAATCCCTTTGGCTCGCACGTCAGTGTTTCTACTGGCCAGGCAGGGAGTCGGATTTCGATCGTCGTATTTCATCCTGTCGTCTGTGTGTTTGTAGCAAGACCCCAGTTTTTCCCATGGCTAATCTTGTTTGCATTGAAGCCTCGAGACCTATGCAGCTTGTCTATATTGACTTTCTCAAACTTGAGAGGTCAAAAGATGGATATGAAGACGTTTTGGTAATCACCGATCACTTTACACGATATGCCAAAGCTATTCCCTGTATGAATCAGAAAGCTACCACGACTGCTAAAGCTCTTTATGAAAACTTCATAGTCCATTACTCCTTTCCAGAGCAGCTCCACTCAGACCAGGGACGCAACTTCAAGACCGACGTCATTAAAGAACTCTGTAAGCTTGACAATGTGAGAAAGACCGGAACAACCCCCTTCCATTCTATGGGAAATCCTTCGGCTGAGAGATTATACTACACTCGCCTTTGTATGTTGGGTACCTTGGCTGACGACCAAAATCACATTGGGCTGTGTTTATTCCTTCTCTATAGTCTAGCCTTACAACGCAACGAAGAGGAGTTAAACAGGGTTTAGCCCCCGTTTCCTGATGTTCCGGTGGCACCCATGACTCTCTCTGTAGATGCATACTTAGGCACTGCATCGGTGAATTGGGATGGTGAAAACCATGCTTCTTATGTATCACAGCTGCAGGAACGCCTATAATACGCTTACAGGAAAGCTGAAGAAGCAGCAAGGAAGAGAGCAGAGCAACAGTTCACTACGACCAGAAAGTCAGAGAAAACAGAATTGCAGAAGGCGATATTGTTTTTGTACGTAAAGTAAATGGACAAGGGCGACAGAAACTGGCTGGGAGAAAGACACATATGTAGTACTAAATATTCCATATGAAGGTCAGAACAAAGTGCAACTCCAGTCTCGCAAGGGACCAATACGTACTTTGCACCAAAATCTCCTGCTTCCTATTATCTCCGTGCCAGAGCAAGAAGATGCCGAAGTTGGTGATCAAAAACCCAAACCTTTTCGAAAGATCAGGATGCGGTCAGTACCTCCTCAGGCCTCTGAGTCTGAGTACGATGGAGACACGAATTCCTCCGATTCATCTTCGTCTGCAATATATATCATTCAACAGAGGGCCACTGAGCCGTAGGCAAAATCCCAATCCACCCGCTCCTGAACCACCCACAAACAGTAATGGCAATTCTCCTTCTTTTCAAATTCATTCACCTGTTTCTTTTCAGTCTCCTATTTCTTTCCATACTCGCCAACACAGCCCAGAAGTTCCTCTTCATATTCCCGTGACACCATCAATGCCTACTCCTACTCCCAGACCGAGGCGTTCTAAACGTTCCCCCGAATGTTTCGGTGAGTGGGTATAATCCCAGCTCGCCAAAGACGTTATATTTTATATTTAGGCGTTATTTCAAATTGCTGTATTTTAAGTTTATTTAAACTAGTAGTACTTTCTTAATCCATAATTTATTGTCTTTTAATTTGTTTTTTTCTAACCTCTTGTGCAACAATTTTGCTATTTCTTTGGTGATTTTCAGAAATCCTGAGCAGTGGTTTATTTTAGGCCTGACAACCCTTCGATGGAATTATAAAAGTACTTTATGTATTCATTAATTATTGCAAAATAATTTATGCTAAAACATTTATTTCAGTGAGAAACTATTTTCTCATTTAGTTGTTGTCATATACAATTCAATTTCAATTCAATTCATTTTATTCAAGTAAATAAAGGCCATCGCCCCAAAATACACAAATTGTACAAAAAACAAACATAGTATAGTAGTTGCAACATACGATTGTTCTTTTAATTAACATGCTATTTTTAAAAAATAACACCATTACTTTCAGGGTTTTATGCATTCCTTATTATCAGTTTTCAGATACTTCAGATATTTTGAGAATATGATACACTTTACATAACATGTGTATTCGTAACTTACAGCCAGAAATGTCAGAGACATTTTCAATAAAGTGGGGGAGTGTGTAAACAGGTCAACTCCACCCCAGCATTTCGTTTTGTTTTGTCATTTGTGCTGTCCATGAACTTTTCATTCGTTTAGTCCATGTAATCCTCATGTATGTACAATGTTCTGTACGGGTATGATGTCTTAAACGGGTTTTATATCTTTAATTTACAGTTTCATTGATCGATATGTATATCTTCATCGCACTAGATTATGTAATGATATCATGTATGTGGCCAGTCTATGGTCACATGGTCAAGCATGCTGTAATTTGATAGGCACTTCCGCCCAAAGGTGAAGCGCCAGTTCTTGGAATAAACTCACACTGCTAACATCGCTGTTCTCTGTGTCTATTACAATCCTAAATTTAAGTGGATTTAATGCATCCGATTAGCATATCTTTACATGGTGTCAGAAGTAAAAACTCTGACACAGAATCTAGTGGAAATTGAAAGGAATTATTTCAACGTTCCAAAAGGATATACGTGGACATAACACATTGTTTTGGACTTGCCCATTCAAACACGTGGCCATTATGGAGATGTATGGGGTGTCAATTCCCAAAATGGATTGGGAAAGCACGAACTTACCTCAAGCCTGGGATAAGTTTCAAAGGCACGCCGAACTAGTGTTCTCTGGGCCCCTAAAGAACAAAAGTGACGAAGAGAAAGCGTCGTACGTCCTTCTTTGGGTCGGAGACAAAGGAAGGGATATTCGCCAGACGTGGACGACAATTAGCGAGACTGACGCTAAAAAGCCGGCAACGTTTTTTAAGAAATTTAAGGAATACGTCCAGCCGAAACTTAACCCGATATTTGCCAGGTTCAAGTTTAACAACATAGTTCAAGGTGCTGACAATTTGAATCATTCGTTACAAAACTGAGATTAGCGTCGACAGATTGCCAGTTTACCAGCTCAGACGAAATGATTCGCGATCGGATCGTTTTTGGAATTTCGTCGGCCAAACTGCGAGAGAAGCTTATTAACGAAGGAGAGAAACTGTCGCTGGACAAAGCTGTTCAAATAGCACAGAACTTTGAATACGCCAGAGAGCAGATGCGAACCATGACGACGACTTCCGGCGAAGAAGCCCATTCTTCAGCTGTATACCAGGTGCGGCGGCAACCAAATGAGCGATACCGGAAGTACCAGCCAGAGAGACCAGCTGCGGCGTATAAGCCGAGGGACGACAACAAAAACTGTGGTAATTGTGGAAACAAACATTCAAGGACAGCCAACTGCCCTGCAAAGGGAAAACAATGCCATGCGTGTAAAAAGTGGAACCACTTTGCACAAATGTGTCAAAATGGACAACAATCCACCAAGGAATGGGAATGAATTTACACATTTCACTTTATATATTGGTTTTAAACACAGAAAGATAACTCCAATGTGGCCGCAAGCAAAAATTTCATGCAGAAGTTGAATGGTTTAATAAATCAATCTGCAAAGCCATACCAGCAGCAACTACAGAAGAAATTCCATCGAACCAGGCGATGCACTCATATCTGAGAAATTACCCCGCAACACCGCATACAAGTACAAAGCAAACTCCATATGAGCTTTTCTTTGGATGACCCATGAACACGAAACTACTGTCAGCACCCAAAAGAAAAGGTTGATCTTTGGATTTAAAAAAGGCAATTACTTCTTGTTATTTATTATTATTTGTTATCTGTCATTTAAATGTCAACCTGTCAAGCATGCCTAGCTTTATTGGCAACACATTCAAAAATTACAAAATGTAGAATTGAGTTCACTTCTCTGCTGATAGCACCATAGCAAACATGTAATTCTAGAAGTATTAAAATGTATCGTCCTAGAGTGATTCCTTACAACTCTTAAGACATTACATCATGCTATTTATTGATTTTTTAAATATCTATTCACATTATATCTATTCTTAAATATATTGATTCATGATTAATATGTATTGTGTATTTATTAGGGATGGCAACGAGTAGTAAAATTAATACTCGCGTACTCGGACGATCGTTCGATTGAGTACTCGGGTACTCGGAAAAATTGAATATGTGTTCGCGAAGACATGATTGTGTATATACATGTATCGTTAATGACGTATATTGTGCGTTGGTCATATTTTTGTTCATTTTCACCTTTTAAGTAAACTTTCATTACGTATTTTAACAATAAATGATATAAATATAAATAAATGACTAAAATACACAGCGGGGATTAGAGGGACCGTAAATTGTCCTCTTGGCAACTAACCAGATCTGATATTTTATCTGTAAATCGTGTATTTGGTGATTTTAATAGATTTTTTTTCCGAGTACTCGAGTAGTGATTTGGTACTCGAGTACTCGGACGTTCGATCGAGTACTCGGGTACTCGTTGCCATCCCTAGTATTTATTGATATATAATGTGTTGACCTTTTTATTATATTTATTCATATCATTTTATTTATGTCTTATAACAAGGAAATAAATATGATAATAATGACTTTGTATGCTTGTCTTTATTGAATATTTTTTTTTAGAGTGCACCAAAATGTGCCATTTGGCATTGAAATTATAACAAAAAATTGACATGTGGACGGGAGTACCCACCATCCTGCACCCACCCCTGCCAATTGCTAAGCCCAGGACTTAAAGGGACTGTACACTAGATTGGCACCAAAAAAAAAGAATCTCGGGACAATTATTTAATAGAATGTGTTACACTTTGATATGATAATTGCAAAAAAAGTACCAAAATGTAAAAAAAAAATTGTGTCGGAGACCGGGTTCGAACCCATGTCACCAAAATTGCAGTCCAGCATCTTATCCACTGAGCTACGACGGCTTTCTCTAAATGGGTGACATAATAAAGCTATACACTTACCTCGGTAATATCACGTGATAACACCGACTAGCCAATCACGCATTAGGAATGAATTTTACCTGGTAGACATACCCAGTATATTTTTAATGGAAAAATATGAAATAACTGCTAAACTTAAATAAATTGTAAACTATGTGGTACTTCAGTTAGTAAGTTTCAATGCATTGTACACATCAATGCCAAGTTTACTTCAGTTTTCGAAAATTTTCTCCTTTTTTTGGCTATTTTATCATACGGTGTATAGCCCCTTTAAGCCTGAAATATTTTCTGGACCTGTTCTGATACTGTTCTATGTCTACTGAAGTTGTTTCCACATGTAAATGTATTTCATTGATGTTGAAATATGATAGATGATAAGAATAAATTTTTCAATCTGTTCTTCATTTAAAACTTTTCCAATCATAAAAAGATAAAAGCATAAAAAGAAAAAGAAAGAAAATTCCAAGTTTTTCCTTTACATTGCCATAAGTTCTGCATGTAACCACTTTTATTAAAGGAATCTGGAAGAATAAAACCCAGGGAACATCCTTGTGAAGTTTGGTTAAAATTGTCCCAGTGGTTAAGGATGAGACGTTTTTTAAGAAAAATGTTGATGACAGACAGCCCACCATAGCTCACCCTGAGCCATTTGTGCGCAGGTGAGCTAAAAATCCCAATGACCATGTCCTTACTTCACTGTGTGCAAGTACAATAATATTTCCCAATGACCATGTCCTTTAGTTACTGTATACAAGTACAATAATATTTCCCAATGACCATGTTTCACACTTTCCCCAATTTGCTGGTTTTCACGAAAAAACAATCAGGAAATGTTCCCAAAGAGGTGAAAAACACTGGCTAACTATTGAGGTTTACTGGTCTGGAGAACTGTATATCCCAAATCAAGACACCATCATCATTATTAGTAATATTAATGGCATTTGATATTCAGACTGAAGGGAAAGTCTGAGTGATGTTTTCAAAGCAAATGTAATATGAGATTAATGATGAGCCCAATGTCATTTTCTATTTATAAGTAAATACATAATTATCAGTTTGAAATAAAATTTGGCAACGGCTCCTTTTCATGCATATCTCTACTTCTGATTATGAAACTGATTAATTAAAATAATAAAAACTGTTTTATTATTTCCAAATCAGTTTTGGTCCCAACTTCAATCCCCAGTACCTTCCATCCTAGGCTTCCTTGTAAGCACTAGGACCACCACTCTCAATGTACAGCACTTCCGAAAACAATTATACAACTGTACTGCAGAAATTAAGGTTCATTTATGGTTGCCATTTGAGGAGAATAATATAATACTTATTTAACTGCTTAATGAAAATATTGCAAGAATGTTAATTACATTAAACCTACATTGCCAGAAAGCATTTCCTAATATCAGAAATCAAACACAATGTCAACTTATCACAGCAATCGCAAATAGAGATCACAGACTATCATTGGTAACATAAAAAAAACAATGTGAATCTGTACAATTTCATGATCAGGTCTGAATACAAATATATGTTTTCAGTTAAAAAACACCACCTTCAGATAGTAAGTCAATGGCTTTAATACATAAGTAAGTAATTTAACACTTCCTTGGGGAGGTATTCAAGCATTGCAAATACTTTGTTTTCATCATTATAATTATTGAACATGCAGATTGCTTAAATTTCACAAGGGTTTAAGTTACATTTTTTTCCTATAAATAATTTATTTCGTTAATATAAAAAATAAAGGAAAACATTATCGTACTAATGAATTTAAATTGTAGAATGAATTTGTAAATTAGATTTAAAAAAAAAAATGCAAAAAAAACATGGTGAAATTTGAACAATCTACAATGTTGAACTTACAGATAAAATGCACCAGAATAGGTGAAACTACTCCAATAATGAACACAAAGTAAACAAAGCATGTCTCTCATGCAGGGGACATGCTATTATAGAACTTTCTTGCCGTGAAGATGACCGCTAAAGCAATCCCGAGGCCTAGGCTCCATTTCACAACCTTTCCACTGAGACTTTGACCTTGACCTTGTTTGTGTCCACTTCTATGACCTCCAATGACCTGGATATCTGATGCAGCCACCAACTGGGGTCGAAGGTCATATAAGACTTCCAAGGCAGCCCTGCTACCCGCCCTGCACAGCACCATTCATAAATCCGCACCAAATGGTGGCTGACTCTGTACCAGCAAAGTGGATTCTACATGATAGAAAAGTGATAAATTATAAACCTATATCAAGTTTGTCTTCATATTGTTCACACAAAATAAATATGCCAGTAAAAATCAGTATTACAAATTAAACTGGCATCTTGCTTTGAAAAATATTTTCTTCATTTCCACTTGATTATTGGCTTAAACAATACACAAATTCAAAATATATTTATTTTCATGATTTTCTTCCTCACTGGTATCTCCAACTTCAATCTTTACAAAATGTCCAAAGCATTAAACAACATACAGACATGTCATAGCACACAGTATTTGAACTCACTTATCGAAGGGCTCCCTCAGCCCTTTGGCGTAGAACCTCATGGCTCCTGGGCCCACACAGCTCACTGGAGCCCCCTCATTGTATGGCTCAGTGTCCCAAACCAAGTCCCTGTACTCTATATACTTGTACACTTCGGTACCAAAAAACTCAGACAAGGACTTTAATACTGCTGATCTTCGGGTCTCAAGCTGAAATTTCAGCAAACAATTTATTTACATAAAGAAATCTATGGATGTCTTAGGATAAAACATTTTCATAAAATTTGATTATTTCTGACATTTTGTCATCCTTAATTACATAATCATATTGTAGTTGCAGTTCATTACAAGTATAACTCCCACCAATTAATATGACACTGAGCCGCTCCGATGTTAACCCAATAAAAAGAAACCACCAAGAGCACTAAGACCAGGAAATTTTAAAGGCTGTTTTGCTTTTTCTGAACCAACTTTACAATAAATTAATTGAAAATTGAGATGACATGATAATAGCATCATGTCTATTGCACCACAATATCTTTCACTAACTTATCTAACTTCTTAGACCTAGAATTTAGCATTCAGTGGTAATTACAAGTTTTGCCCTATCATATTATTTATACATGTATAAGGATTATTTTTGAAACCTCCATCTTCTGCCACTGTACAGCTTGGAGGCCTCCCATGAAGCCCAAGAGGGCAGGCTGGGCGTTACTTGAGGTGGCGTCATACACCACTCCAAGTGGCCCCATATCACAGCTAGGCAGCATACTCGCACCACCGTTACTCACAACCTCTCCAGAACTCCCCGCCACACGCCAAAATGCCTGCACAGAGAGAGCAAATATACAGGACTAAGTAAATTTCTGACATCAGTGGAGCAATTCAAGATCTTGCAAGTGCAATTCACATACTTGATATTGATATGAGTTTGAACTATACTGCAAAACAGTATCCAAATCATGAAAACCTGTTAAAAGATGCATTTATTCTTAAGGTGATCAATTATTCAATATTCTAGATCAATACAGACGATTGCCAAAGCAACAATTTTCTTCTTGTGTCATTGAGTGTTTTTCTAAAATATGCCATTCATTGTTCCAAAGGTCAAAATGTAGAAGATTATTTTATTAAACCTACATTTCATATTTTTTTGTTTTATTTTTAAAAAACTAACACTTTACATTTGTGAATAGGGTGTTTTGAAAAACAGTGTAAACAAAACATAGTTTGGCAGATAAGACGTGATACAAGATAGCAAACAATTATTACCAGTAATCAAAATTTCATCTTGGTTTAAACTAAAACTCTCATCTGTTTCTACATCCTTTTGTCAAAATTTAGCAAAACTTATCTAGAATGGTGACTGTATTCTTTTAGAAAAAACTACATTTGGGATTCGTGTCCATAAATTAAAGGGTGATTAAATTTCAATATTAACAAGAGCTGTCGTATGACAGCGCGCTCGACTACGCCGCTTTGCCTTAGAATACAATAAGGATGTAATAATACCAAGTTTGGTCTCTTTATGTCAAACCTAACTAAAATTATTCGATACATAAGGTGACTTTGATGCTGCTCTCCCACCAGTCCGCCCAAACAATGACGCAAGTCATTCAAATAACTTGATTTCCCATTATGAAAATGTGGTTTAGAATATACAAATATGCCTTTCAAAGGAAATTTAAAAAAAAAAAAAAAAAAAATTCAAGGGCCATAATTTGTATTTAGGCTTAAAACGGAGTTATGTTTCTTGTTGTAAGTTGGTCGCAAATAATTTTGAATTTTATTAAGTGCATTTAATGAACGGTATAGAAGTTTTTTTTATTAAAATCCCAACCTGCCCTTAACTTTTACTTGCCTAAACCTTTAACCTAAGTTAATCAGGGGCCATAACTTGTATTAAGGATATGAAGTTATGTAACCGCATTGGGTGATGGTCCTGAACAATTGTGTGAAGTATTAAGTCAATTGAATGAAGGGTATAGAAGTTATTAAACAATATCCCAACCTGCACTAAAACTTTAGTTCCATAGTCAATCAGGGGCCATAATTTGTATAAAAGATAATATGGAGTTATCTAACCTCATTATGTGATGGCTCTGAACATCTGTGTGAAGTATTAAGTCAATTGAATGAATGGTATTGGAGTTTTAAGTGAAAATCCCAATTTGCCCTAAAACTTTAACCTGCCCTAAAACTTTAACCTAAGTCAATCAGGGGCCATAACTTGTAATTGGGATAATATGGAGTTATGTAACCTCATTGTGTGATGGTCCTAAACAACTGTGTGAAGTATTAAGTCGATTGAACAAAGGATATAGAAGCTATTAATAAATATTCCAACTTGCCCTAAAACTTTAACCTAAGTTCCATAGTCAATCAGGGGCCATAATCTGTGTAAAGAATAATATGGAGTTATCTAACCTCATCATGTGATGGCCCTGAACAACTGTGTGAAGTATTAAGTCAATTGAAATTTGAATGTAGGGTATTGGACTTATAAGTGAAAATCCCAACTTGCCCTAAAACTTAAACCAGACGCTGACGCTGGGGCGAGTAGTATAGCCCACCTATTCTTCGAATAGTCAAGCTAAAAATGAATTATTCTTGATATACAATAAATAAGACTGTTTACTTGTACCGGAAGTTTGACAGATGTTTACACATTAGCCGTAGATGTTCCATTCAAAATTTTAACATACAACAACAAAAACTACCCAAGATAATTGTAAAAAACCTCCTACAGTGTACGGATTATGGCCATCAACCAGTATAGACATTCTGCACAACAACATTAACTAACATGTCAAAACATACCGTGGGAAATGTAATTGTAAACTTTATGACGTTGGATGGAGGCATTCTTTTGATTATCTCCCTTGTTTCCACAGGTAAAGTTGGATTGAATTCCATCCTTCCTGTAACAAAGAGAGATTATAACTAAACCAAATCGCAATAAAGAAAACAAATAAAATAACAACAGCGCTTACAGTCGTAAAATATGCCAGTCCAATTTTTTAGGGCACAAAGTTTGGGGATAACTTGTTCTACATTAGCCTCCCTAATTTAAAGTGCGGACAGTATAAAAGTAGTTTTTCCCACTTCAAGAGTCATAACAGTGGAGTGACTATAGCGCCTTGGTTATCAAACCAGACAGAGTTATAATAATCATACACATTTAGTGATGATTGAACACAGGATTTCAAAGTTATTGATCCGACAAGAAAAATCTGTACAGTAATTGCCAATTAAAGGGTCATCACTTTGTAGTCACTTAAGTGACATGGCTGCAGAGATATTCTGCACATACAAAGATGCCCGCCCACCCATATGCCATAGGTAGAACTTTATAATGTCCCTTTTCATGATTAAGTGTATCAAAAAACATGCACACTGTATTAAAGTTACAAGTATAATCTTAATCTTAAAGTAATAATGCTTACAGACATAAGAGACATACAAGCAACATTAATATTGATTTTCAATATTGCAATGATTTAATTTGTATCAAGTAATGTTACTGGAGTGTATACCGTTTAAGAAAATGTAGACATAAAAAGGGTTCAAACGTGATTCAGTTATTTACATTGATAAAATTGATTGCATAATTCCAGGATCAAGTATACCAAAGTCATTGTATATACTTTATATAGAAAAACAAAAGAAAATGGGATTTATCACTTATGCTATTTCAAAATATTTCAATCGAATATTTAATCTGTAAAAGCTTAATGTTCTAGCATACCTATCTGACTAGGAGGAACAGCAAGTATGACTTTCTTGCATCGGTACTTGTTCCCCTTCTTTGAAATGACTTCTACACTGTCCCCAGCCTGAGTTACCATGGAAACTGGTTCCCCTAGCAACACATTCTCCTTGCTGATATGCTTGACCAGCTTCTCACTTATCTGCTGGGCTCCACCCTTAAATGTTTTAACAAATTGCAGATCTGGGCTCCACCCTTAAATGTTTAAACAAACTGTAGATCTGGACTCTACCCTTAAATGTTTAAACAAACTGTAGATCTGGGCCCCTGCCTGTAAGGTTCAAACACACTGTATGTCTGGGCCTGCCTGTAATGTTTAAACAAACTGTTGATCTGGGCCCCTGCCTGTAATGTTTAAACAAACTGTAGATCTGGGCCCCTGCCTTTAATGTTTAAACAAACTGGATATCTGGGCCCTGCCTGTAATGTTTAAACAAACTGTAGATCTGGGCCCTTCCAGTAATGTTTAAACAAACTGTACATCTGGGCCCCTGCCTGTAATGTTCAAACAAACTGTATATCTTGGCCCTGCCTGTAATGTTTAAACAAACTGTAGATCTGGGCCCTGCCTGTAATGTTTAAACAAACTGTAGATCTTGGCCCTGCCTGTAATGTTCAAACAAACTGTATATCTTGGCCCTGCCTGTAATGTTTAAACAAACTGTAGATCTGGGCCCTTCCTGTAATGTTTAAACAAACTGTACATCTGGGCCCCTGCCTGTAATGTTCAAACAAACTGTAGATCTGGGCCCCTGCCTGTAATGTTCAAACAAACTGTACATCTGGGCCCCTGCCTGTAATGTTTAAACAAACTGTAGATCTGGGCCCCTGCCTGTAATGTTCAAACAAACTGTAGATCTGGGCCCTGCCTGTAATGTTTAAACAAACTGTAGATCTGGGCCCTGCCTGTAATGTTCAAACAAACTGTAGATCTGGGCCCTGCCTGTAATGTTTAAACAAACTGTAGATCTGGGCCCTTCCTGTAATGTTTAAACAAACTGTAGATCTGAGCCCCTGTCTGTAATATTCAAACAAACTGTAGATCTGGGCCCTTCCTGTAATGTTTAAACAAACTGTAGATCTGGGCCCTTCCTGTAATGTTTAAACAAACTGTAGATCTGGGCCCTTCCTGTAATGTTTAAACAAACTGTAGATCTTGGCCCGGTCTGTAATGTTCAAACAAACTGTAGATCTGGGCCCTGCCTGTAATGTTTACACAAACTGTAGATCTGGGCCCTTCCTGTAATGTTTAAACAAACTGTAGATCTGAGCCCCTGTCTGTAATATTCAAACAAACTGTAGATCTGGGCCCTTCCTGTAATGTTTAAACAAACTGTAGATCTGGGCCCTTCCTGTAATGTTTAAACAAACTGTAGATCTGGGGCCCGCCTGTAATGTTTAAACAAACTGTAGATCTGGGCCCTGCCTGTAATGTTTAAACAAACTGTAGATCTTGGCCCTGCCTGTAATGTTTAAACAAACAAAAATGTATTCATGAATCAATATGAAAGATAGCAACTGCAGTTACAAGACTAATTTGCAACAAACTTGATAAAATCATGAAAAATTGAGACTAAAATTTAAACAAGTTTTAAATAACAACACCACTAAGGTTTAGAAACTTGATTAACATCATTTTGGAATGTCTGTCATAGGATTGTGTTGCAAATGCAACATAGTGGGTAATTTGAGCTGTCATTTTCAAGACAAACCTTTATTTTATATTCCTGTGCAGTATTTTCTGTTGCTTCTATGAGGTTTTTCATATTTCCAGCCGAGGCAACATAGGTGAGGAAATACAGGAGGGATATCTGGGAGAGCTCAACCCCGAACATTGTCCGCATACAGGCTCGCAAAAGGTCTTTTACAGCTAAACATGCAGAAATGCAAACAAAACATTTAAGGGTATAGAATGCATTCGGAGGCCATCAAAACTGATGTTTAAAATACACACAAAAAATAGAGCTGCCAAAGAATATGATTAATTACCCTGAACACTCCCCTGATAGGTGACACCAAACCTTTTTAATTCAGACAAATTATTTCCAAAGCTTAAAACAAACTTTGTTAATTATTTAAGCCTGCTTTTTTTACTTCTGGAATACATCAGTGTTTGTTCAACTTTGTTGTATTACATAGACGCTTGAAATGGACAGCGATTAAAATATTACTTTGAATCAAGCATTCACTGGGGATCCGGAGCAGATAAGCAATCTTTGTTAGTTAGGCGCTTCAGCGTTCATACACAGATTCTGTGTTAGCATTTTCGAAACACATCATGTCGAAATGTCGATGCAGACATCATATTCAAAAATCGTACCATCTTGAATTTCTTTGAAAGACCAGCTGCAAAGTGCTCCCTAGAATCTGTTTTTAAATTAATTTCTAAGATACAGCTAAATTGTTAAACATTTTTTTTTACACAGTGATAGGCATGTATTAATGACTGTGATAGGTGTTTTATACCTTCTGTCCAGATTTTTGAGTCTATGAAGGTTTCCAAGGTCTCACAGTCCCAGCGAGCAGCTTTTGGGCAAGAAAAGGGATCATTCGGGTTCACTTCAAGTGCCATCTTATCCGTCTAAAAAAAAATATTTTGCAATATTTTTCAATTTATTTTTCGAAATTAAGAGCATACTGCATTTATTAATAAAAAAGATTTATAAAATGCATTACAAAAGTTAACTAAAAACTAACTATAACAAGAGATGTTGGCCAAACATTATGCCCTTCTTTAATAGTGCCATTTTTTCCGGAATATTTGGTCAAAATTTGCATGGACCAAAATGCCAGCTGATTTTACCTGATGAACTTAAAATCAATAGGGGTTATCTCCTGGTCAAGCCCAACCTCCATGTCAAGTTTAAGGACCATCAATACAGGCATTGTCAAGTTACCACTTGGACAATATTTTCACCTTTAAGGTCATTATGACTTTGACCTTTGGACATAATGGGTCAATAACCATTACTGGTCATGCCAAATCAAATGACCCCAAAATGACAACATCCATGTTGAGTCTGAGGACCATAGGTCAATGCATTGTCTAGTTACCACTTGGACAAGCTTTACACATTTAGAGCCATTGTGACCTTGACCTTTGATCTGATTACCTTAAAATCAGTTCAACTTCCATTCACTTTACGTATTCAAAGTCACTGTGACCTTGACCTTTGAACTGATAGCTTCAAAGTCAAGAAAGGTCCTCTTCTAAACATGCCCAACCTTCATATTTAGTTTGAGGGTCATGTGTGCAAGCATTGTCAATATATCACTCAGACAGGCTTTTTGCATTCAAGGTCAATATGATTTTGACCTTTAACCAGATTACCTCAAATTCAATAGGGTCATCTACTGGTCATGCCCAAACTTCATGTCAAGTTTAAGGGTCTTAGGTGAAAGTGCGGTCAAGATATCACTCGGACAAGCTTTTTGAATTCAAGGTCACTGTGACCTTGACCTCTCACCTGATTCCTCAAGATCATGTAGGGGTCATGTACTGATCATGCCAAACGCACTGTTTTTTTAATATAGTTATTAAATTTACGACATAATAAATTCATATAAAATTGCAAAAATCAAAAGCTAGCAGGTTTAAAATAATAGTCTACAGTTTTTTAGTACCATACTGAGCAGCCTGTGTAGATCATAGAGCCCCATGAGAGGCAGAGTTGGTATGTCAGAGGAATAGCTGGCAATGTTGGAGAGTCGCCCGACCTGCAGGAACTTGAGGCCTCTAATATACTGGGGGTAAACTTCAAGGCCCAGCTCTTCGAGTAGAGCCATAATCTGAGGCTGGCACCTAAGCAAAGACAAATAGTACACAAATGGGTTGTTGTTGTAGTTTGTTGTGTTTATTAATCTAGACGTAAATATACAACAATGTTACCCGACAAAAAGTTTTAGAATGGTGCTACATCTTCCTTTTCCTGCATTTACACAATTACTATGCGGTAAAACAGTTTTATGCTGAGAAGAACCAGAGCTGGGACAATTAACTATGCACCTAACAGTTCTTAGCCACACTAAAGAGTTTGATTGTTTGTCCAAGGTTGTTTGTCCAAGGTTTAAAGAAACAATAACACATGACCCACCTGCCAACCCACTGTCCACCAAGATCCCAGTGATCAGAGCCATCAGCACTCTTCATCTCGACTGTCAGTGTGCGACCACCAACACGCTCTGAAGTTGAACAAGCTGATAAAAAGAATTCATTCTTATCAAAGTAAAACATATTTCGCTTCATTGTCATTTTGCCATTAGGCCTCAAAAAATTTATGTCTGTTTCGGGTAACCCGACCCTACCTATAAAAATGCGCCGACCCTAATTATTTTTTCTGTTTCTGAGCAAAACAAATATTTGTTAGCGAATAGAGAGTTACGGAGGGTGGATAAAGGCAGATTTTAATATGAATTATTGTTTATATGATAAAACAAAGTCAGGCAATGACAGTAATGTAGGAAAGACTGCCATGTGCAAGAAAACACTGTGAACTTATGACAGATTTTGAAAAAAAAAAAAAATCCCTACCTACCCTAGCTAGAAATTTGGGGAAGGTTACCCTAAACAAACAATTTGTTTTTTTTGGCCTTATGAAAACATAAATAAAGTTATATTGCTTTCAATTATTAACCATTTAAAGGCGCACAATAAAAGTTAATGCAATTTTGCTTTATAAATTTTAATTCACTTAAAACATAAAAAGCTAAAAACAGCACATGATTTAGATACAGATAAAAATAAATCAAACTATGTTTTTTCACAGCTACGTGGCCACGAATTCCCAAATTAAAAGGGAGCCAAAATATCATTTATATTTTTTATCGATGTGAGTTAAACATGATATCTTTTCTAACAAGACTATGTTACTGGGCTGTCCACTCAGCTTTAAGTTAAATGAATAGCTAGACAGTCAGAGCAACATCATATTGCCTTATATATTTATAAGCAGTATTTCCTTCAGGTACTGACATCCTTTCACAGACAGAGCTGGATTCAACTATAACACGGTGGGAACCAAGCGACTTTCTTTGTGACTTTTATGTTACCTGTGTACTTAAAAATATCGTGGTTATGTGTTTACTGATGTATTGTATTTAGATTTTATTTCATCTGTATATGTCCATATTATGGAGAAATAATCTAACTTTGAAACTTTTATCAAAAGTCATTAAATTTGTCATTACTTTGCATTCATTGTGTTTCTTATCATGTGGAGTGTGATTTACTTACACTAGTCTTAATGACCATCAAAGAACTTGAAATATACTGTCAAAATGCAGCATCAGTGAACTTTTAAATAAATCTTTGGGGAAACACTATTTATAAGTTATATAAAATAAACTCATTTTAATAAGCACAGAAGACCCAAATAGAAACAATGGAAAATGCACATAATTTGACATTATCAGTCACAAAATTAACGAGTCCATCAATATTATACCTTTAGCCTCCAGAACCAAAACATCTAGGTGTGGATCCTTCTTCTTTAGCGGTATGCGGCAGTCAGCCCCGATATCCCAGCCCCGATAATGACAACCTCTACCTCACGACTCTGGTTCTCCATCAGAGATCACTTCCTATTAGTAGGGGTTTAAGCTACCTGCTTTTCTACAACATTATTCTGAAACAGAAAAGAAATGAACAATATGATGTTTAACACAAATGTTCTGATCCCCTGAGCTCCAACATTGTGAAGATCTTGCTCTCCTTAGAGGCTTTATTTGACAGCGACAAAATCATGAATAGACAATATGACAACAGAAATTCAACAGTTACACACAGAAACAACATGAACATATAGAAGTTTAGATTGACAATTTGGTCACAAAACAATTTAGTTGCACCTTACCTTACATTAAGCTGTTAAGAGTACATTTCCTGCACTTAGTCTAAAATAATAGATGTTCAAAATGATTCTTCTTATCCCTGAGGATTCACCAAATAAGAATCGTTAAAAAAAAATATCCACATGCATGTAGCTAAAGAAAATGAGTGAACACGTTATATATTATCATTTGGGTTTGTAGTAAACATCAAAAAAATAAATATCTACATTAAAGTTAAATGGAAGGCAGAACTACATGCATGTACAATTATTGGAACTAGGGTCACACTTCACCTCAATTAAGGCTCTCGCGAATATTGTCTGATGACAATAAAACAATTATGTAGTCAGGAAACTAGAAACAAACATTTTTTGGTATGTTGAATTGTATGTGTACAGTTAAACAACCAAAACACATGTTCTTAAACTTACAGTAAAGGTTATAAGTTGAACTATTGATAGCATGGACCAATGATTTTCTTAAACAATTCATCAACCAATTTGATGCATCATATTATTCAAGGCTTTAGAATACAAAAACTTTTATTTAAAAAGATCCAACTAAAAATGATTTTTTTATGATTTTAAAAAAAAAAATGTGGTAAGGCACTGTATTTAAGAGTCTTTTTTTCTGTGTCTAAAAAAAGGCAAAATCAATATAATTGCTTCAGCGCGCTAAAAACAGTACCAATGTGTACCTAGCGTTCTTCGAAATAAGATTGCAAACCATTAAGAAGAATCATCATTTATAAAGTTATATTAACAAGAACCATTTTATTTTATTTTTTGAATGCTCAGAACTCTATGGAAATACTAGAAAATGCCTGAATCTGTAGTAAGTGACAAGGAGCTCAACCTAACTAAATTTCTTGGAAGTCAAAAAGAAAATTAAGCTTTAACAATGAATTTTAATTAACACTATTTCAATAAAGTGTTGTCCCAGGTCTTGCTCAACCTGGGAGACTTTCACATTAGGGCATGACCAAAATCTACATGTACTTGAATTTGCAAAATATAATATTTATTATTGTGCATTTTTGTACAAGTATGACTTTTGCGCAATAAATACAAAAAACATTCAGTTGCTGTTGAATATAGTTTCAATAATTGTACGTTTACAGATCTTTTTTACAATTTTCGATATGGCAAATCCTTCTGTTAGGGATTTGAAGAATCCCGTATAACACAATCTATTATGCACCTGTCAATCGTAACCATGGCTCCCCCAGGTCCGGCAGTATACCGGGGATAGCCGGGGAAACGTGCCATGTTTTTACCTTCCGGGTGGCCCCGGAGTGCCGGGTGAATGCGGTGGTTTTGTCTTCGCGCGAAATATAGCGGAGAATTCACCTAGGGTTCCTGGGGTACGAGGACATTTGGCGCAGATTTTACTATCAGTTCGTCTCCACAGTGCTGGGATTTTACCCCCGCTTGGCTGGGCCGACAGTCAAAGTCCCCACTATTCCCTGGACTTTGGGAGGCCGTGTTTACAATTGACTGGTGAATTATTTTAGAGTCTAATGTCGAAGTGAAGTCATTGGCAATGCCATAAACTTGTAAGTTTGAAGGTTGGACAGTAATTAATTTTCTTCATCACTGGCAAGAAAGTAATATTCTAATGTGTCTTACACAAATGCCTGAGATCCAAAGCAAAGAAAGTCCTTTACTTTATACCACTGCTTTCATTAAGGGACAGCCAACAGTTTTGCTGAGGCGTTTTCGACCAAACTCTGAACCAATACCGCAGTGCTCTCCCTTTTGTTCAACGGCTGTTAAATAATCTGGACAACGTATGACGCGGCAGGGGATCGAACCAAAGACCTCTCGCAACGTAGGCGGATGCTTTACCACTAGGCCACGGAAACAGTACATGTTATTAAAAAGGCCAACTTAGTTTAAAGACTTCTAATAAAAAAGAAAAAAGAGATCTACATTAACTGACTATCTATAAGTGTTGTTCACAATACATACTGTAACATATTTTAGTACAAATGAAAACATCTTAATTATACGTGTAAGATTTTTTTATACTTTGAGGTACCCGTATTGTATGGTCAGTGACACACTCTGTCTTTATAAAAAATATAAGGTATTGAGAGCATATTATATATGTGTCCGTCTGTTCTTTATTGATATAGATTAGCGTCTAATTGGTATATGAATGGAACGGACACTACAGGGGTATTTTGCGGTTGGAAGGGAGCTTCGGCGTTAATGTTTCCAAGTCACGGCTGTATCTCGTGTTCATTCTTAGAATAGCATGAGGCTCGTTTTCTTTTCGCCAAAAGTAGAGAATACACTCTGAACTACATGGAAATGTTAAATCTTCTGCTATTGTGAAATTCTAGAAATGCTGCCGACGAAATGACAGGGTCGTCACTTTATATTTCTGATTCGACAATGTTGCAATTGTACTTTGGATACACATAGAAAAAAGTATAGCATTCCAGATTTATTTGTTAAAAATCGATCTCTAGAGATACGAAATCACCAATACTCGTAGCAAAAACACCTGCAGTGAAACATGCTTTTAGAATGTCATTAGGCTCAAGAGCACAGTTATCTGCTTCCCCGTTGACCAAGATCCGGATGTTAGTACAGAAAAAAGAGTGCATGTTTTCAACTATCAATATGTTATTAAAGTTGAATTTAATCCTACCGACGAAATGGCAGAGTCGGCACTTTATATGTCTTGGTCGACAGTGCTGCATTTGCCATGGAGATGGTGTGCTATTCGCAAAATGAGTATGACAGGCATTGTTTGCGTAAAAGCCTTTTCTAGCATGGTAAGGTTAATAGAAAATACGATAAATGTCAACAAAATAAATTGAACAAAAAAGATAGAAAAAGTCCACGAAATACAGTGATATAGTGCTGACATGTTTCGAACTCACTCCGAACGATACACAGGGGAATGTCACTGGTATAGTGCGCGTAACCACTGGGCTATCTGAACACACAGCATTTCAATGACATAGAATTAACCAAAACAAGCAGTTTGCCACCTAAGGTATATCCCAGATTGACTATTAAAAGATCGGACACAAAGGATTTGGACGATCTCAAATGCAAGGGTGATAAGCGTTTTTTACGTCATCAAATTTACGGATCTCCGTCATTTTCTCGAAAATTGGGTAGTTTCAATAACGCAAATTGCAGCGACTGTTAGGTGCTAACGCTTGATTCTGCCAAAAGCTTTTCCTCAACAAGTGCAATTCAATTTCATCAACATCGAAAACCTGTTTTTTCGAGCCCTGTTTTTTGAATGGTTCGGTCGTGTTACTATTTATAGAGACCGGAACACGCATGTCAGACGCATTAAACAGTTATGCAAATATCGTCGGCAAGAAAGAGTTGGTTTTCTATTTGATATACCGTGTCTTCCCACACGGGCAGGATTGCCTGCAATGCATATTAAAGGGACTAGACATCAGATGGTCCAAAACTCGGCAAATATATTAATTACTCATTTCAAAAAACAATCCTAGAAATGTCAATACGAGCTAGTACGAGGCCGATAATACATCATTTTACCTGATTAAAATACTATTTTCTCGCTGTCTCAGCTGAGTTTACCCGTTTGAAAATAACGCATAGTGATTTCGCAGTTTATATTTGTATACTTAGCATGTGAAAGTGAGGTGATTAGTACAGATTTTACATATACTGACGCGGTAGATAAACCCCGGTTATTTCGAATTAGGGAAATACGAAAAACAGCGAAAGATACATGTGTCGTAAGCGATGTGATACATCAGTAATTAAGATTCAATGCGTTGTAGACAGGGATATAAATTTTATCTAAGTTTATGACCATTTCCTTTTTTTCTTGCAATTGCTTCATCTGGTGTCAAGTCCCTTTAATGCATTAATTGCAATAGGATAATTTATTAATAATAACTCATAAGGGTAAAAGTCATAGTGTCTCTGCATTAAGTTAACTAAAAACGTTACAAATAGGCCAGCAATTAATCCGGTTTTTTCAAAACTGTTTTGAAATGCATTACAGTACACTGCTTCATTTCCACAAGTTCATTTTATAATATCAGCATATAATTTTACTTAAGATATTGATATGATTTACACTTACAGGGTCGCATAGCCAGTGTACAAGAAGTTGAATACACATAGGGAACGTGCTAATACTATTATCCTAGCTGCATTTGGTTATAACTTGATCTCAATGAGAAGAATACACAGATATGCGTAGCAAATACATCTGCTGTTCACAAAATTCAAGATCGTTAACGGACGAACGACAAAGCACTCATGTCCCCTCTAATGAGGCTCAAATGTATGTGTTGCTTTTAAAATGCTAGCATTCGCTGGCATCTACAGGTTAGAAAATAGTCAACAGTCATGGGAATGAAATGTTCATAGTGAGATTATCTACCGTGCTAGCATACAGAAGCCAAGCGTAAGTCATGGATAGAAGGAATGCTAAATATCACACATTTACTGATTATCTGATTGCTGTTCACAATACATAACATATTTTAGTACAAATGAAAACATCTTAATAATACGTGTAAGCATTTTTTATACTTTGAGGTACCCGTATTGTATGGTCAGTGACACACTCTGTTATAAAAAATATAAGGTATTGAGAGCATATTATATATGTGTCCGTCTGTTCTTTATTGATATAGATTAGCGTCTAATTGGTATATGAATGGAACGGACACTACAGGGGTATTTTGCGGTTGGAAAGGAGCTTCGGCGTAAATGTTTCCAAGTCACGGCTGTATCTCGTGTTCATTCTTAGAATAACATGAGGCTCGTTTTCTTTCGCCAAAAGTAGAGAATACACTCTGAACTACATGGAAATGTTATCTTCTGCTATTGTGAAATTCTAGAAATGCTGCCGACGAAATGACAGGGTCGTCACTTTATATTTCTGATTCGACAATGTTGCAATTGTACTTTGGATACACATAGAAAAAGTATAGCATTCCAGATTTATTTGTTAAAAACCGATCTCTAGAGATACGAAATCACCAATACTCGTAGCAAAAACACCTGCAGTGAAACATGCTTTTAAAATGTCATTAGGCTCAAGAGCACAGTTATCTGTTGACCAAGATCCGGATGTTAATACAGAAAAAGAGTGCATGTTTTCAACTATCAATATTTTATTAAAGTTGAATTTAATCCTGCCGACGAAATGGCAGAGTTGGCACTTTATATGTCTTGGTCGACAGTGCTGCATTTGCTACGGAGATGATGTGCTATTCGCACAAATGAGCATGACAGGCATTGTTTGCGAAAAGCCTTTTCTAGCATGGTAAGGTTAATAGAAAATACGATAATGTCAACAAAATAAATTGAACAAAAAAGATAGAGTAAAATAGTGATATAGTGCTGACATGTTTCGAACTCACTCCGAACGATACACAGGGATGTCACTGGTATAGTGCGCGTAACCACGGGCTATCTGAACACACAGTATTCAATGACATAGAATTGACCAAAACAAGCAGTTGCCACCTAAGGTATATCCAGATTGACTATTAAAAGATCGGACACAAAGATTTGGACGATCTCAAATGCAAGGGTGATAAGCGTTTTTACGTCATCAAATTTACGGATCTCCGTCATTTTCTCGAAAATTTGGGTAGTTCAATAACGCAAATTGCAGCGACTGTTAGTTGGTGCTAACGCTTGATTCTGCCAAAAGCTTTCCTCAACAAGTGCAATTCAATTTCATCAACATCGAAAACCTGTTTTTTCGAGCCCTGTTTTTTGAATGGTTCGGTCGTGTTACTATTATAGAGACCGGAACACGCATGTCAGACGCATTAAACAGTTTATGCAAATATCGTCGGCAAGAAGAGGTTGGTTTCCTATTTGATATTGTGTCCTGTACATGCTGTCTGCAGTTTGATGCATACATATTAATACCGTGTCTTCCCACACGGGCAGATTGCCTGCAATGCATATTAAACGGACTAGACATCAGATGGTCAAAACTCGGCAATATATTATCCTATTTCAAAAAACAATCCTAGAAATGTCAATAGAGCTAGTACGAGGCCGATAATACATCATTTTACCTGATTAAAATACTATTTTCTCGCTGTCTCAGCTGAGTTTACCCGTTTGAAAATAACGCATAGTGATTTCGCAGTTTATAGTTTGTATACTTAGCATGTGAAAGTGAGGTGATTAGTACAGATTTTACATATACTGACGCGGTAGATAAACCCGGTTAAATTCGAATTAGGGAAATACGAAAAACAGCGAAAGATACATGTGTCGTAAGCGATGTGATACATCAGTAATTAAGATTCAATGCGTTGTAGACAGATATAAATTTTATCTAAGTTTATGACCATTTCCTTTTTTTCTTGCAATTGCTTCATCTGGTGTCAAGTCCCTTAATGCATTAATTGCAATAAGTAATTTATTAATTAATAATAACTCATAAGGGTAAAAGTCATAGTGTCTCTGGCATTAAGTAACTAAAAACGTTACAAATAGGCCAGCAATTAATCCGGTTTTTTCAAAACTGTTTTGAAATGCATTACAGTACACTGCTTCATTTCCACAAGTTCATTTTATAATATCAGCATATAATTTTACTTAAGATATTGATATGATTTACACTTACAGGGTCGCATAGCCAGTACAAGAAGTTGAATACACATAGGAACGTGCTAATACTTTTCCTAGCTGCATTTGGTTATAACTTGATCTCAATGAGAAGAATACACAGATATGCGTAGCAAATACATCTGCTGTTCACAAAATTCAAGATCGTTAACGGACGAACGACAAAGCACTCATGTCCCCTCTAATGAGGCTCAAATTATGTGTTGCTTTTAAAATGCTAGCATTCGCTGGCATCTACAGGTTACAAAATAGTCAACAGTCATGGGAATATAATGTTCATAGTGAGATTATCTACCGTGCTAGCATACAGAAGCCAAGCGTAAGTCATGGATAGAAGGAATGCTAAATATCACACATTTACTGATTATTGATTGTTGTCACAATACATAACCTATTTTAGTACAAATGAAAACATCTTAATAATACGTGTAAGCATTTTTTATACTTTGAGGTACCCGTATTGTATGGTCAGTGACACACTCTGTCTTTATAAAAAATATAAGGTATTGAGAGCATATTATATATGTGTCCGTCTGTTCTTTATGATATAGATTAGCGTCTAATTGGTATATGAATGGAACGGACACTACAGGGGTATTTGCGGTTGGAAAGGAGCTTCGGCGTAAATGTTTCCAAGTCACGGCTGTATCTCGTTCATTCTTAGAATAACATGAGGCTCGTTTCTTTTCGCCAAAAGTAGAGAATACACTCTGAACTACATGGAAATGTTATATCTTCTGCTATTGTGAAATTCTAGAAATGCTGCCGACGAAATGACAGGGTCGTCACTTTATATTTCTGATTCGACAATGTTGCAATTGTACTTTGGATACACATAGAAAAAAGTATAGCATTCCAGATTATTTGTTAAAAACCGATCTCTAGAGATACGAAATCACCAATACTCGTAGCAAAAACACCTGCAGTGAAACATGCTTTTAAAATGTCATTAGGCTCAAGAGCACAGTTATTGTTGACCAAGATCCGGATGTTAATACAGAAAAAAGAGTGCATGTTTTCAACTATCAATATTTTATTAAAGTTGAATTTAATCCTGCCGACGAAATGGCAGAGTTGGCACTTTATATGTCTTGGTCGACAGTGCTGCATTTGCTACGGAGATGATGTGCTATTCGCACAAATGAGCATGACAGGCATTGTTTGCGTAAAAGCCTTTTCTAGCATGGTAAGGTTAATAGAAAATACGATAAATGTCAACAAAATAAATTGAACAAAAAGATAGAAAAAGTCCACGAAAATAGTGATATAGTGCTGACATGTTTCGAACTCACTCCGAACGATACACAGGGGAATGTCACTGTATAGTGCGCGTAACCACTGGGCTATCTGAACACACAGTATTCAATGACATAGAATTGACCAAAACAAGCAGTTTGCCACCTAAGGTATATCCCAGATTGACTATTAAAAGATCGGACACAAAGATTTGGACGATCTCAAATGCAAGGGTGATAAGCGTTTTTTACGTCATCAAATTTACGGATCTCCGTCATTTTCTCGAAAATTTGGGTAGTTTCACTGACGCAAATTGCAGCGACTGTTAGTTGGTGCTAACGCTTGATTCTGCCAAAAGCTTTTCCTCAACAAGTGCAATTCAATTTCATCAACATCGAAAACCTGTTTTTCGAGCCCTGTTTTTTGAATGGTTCGGTCGTGTTACTATTTTAGAGACCGGAACACGCATGTCAGACGCATTAAACAGTTATGCAAATATCGTCGGCAAGAAAGAGTTGGTTCCTATTTGTAAAATGGCAAAGTGTACATTCTTAATCACTGTGACTTATGCATGTAAGCAGCGACGCTGCAGTGAATGCATACATATTATATTACCGTGTCTTCCCACACGGGCAGGATTGCCTGCAATGCATATAAAGGGACTAGACATCAGATGGTCCAAAACTCGGCAAATATATTAATTCCTCATTTCAAAAAACAAGCCTAGAAATGTCAATACGAGCTAGTACGAGGCCGATAATACATCATTTTACCTGATTAAAATACTATTTTCTCGCTGTCTCAGCTGAGTTTACCCGTTTGAAAATAACGCATAGTGATTTCGCAGTTTATAGTTTGTATACTTAGCATGTGAAAGTGAGGTGATTAGTACAGATTTTACATATACTGACGCGGTAGATAAACCCAGTAAATTTCGAATTAGGGAAATACGAAAAACAGCGAAAGATACATGTGTCGTAAGCGATGTGATACATCAGTAATTAAGATTCAATGCGTTGTAGACAGCGATATAAATTTTATCTAAGTTTATGACCATTTCCTTTTTTTCTTGCTATTGCTTCATCTGGTGTCAAGTCCCTTTAATGCATTAATTGCAATAGGATAATTTATTAATTAATAATAACTCATAAGGGTTAAAGTCATAGTGTCTCTGGCATTAAGTGAACTAAAAACGTTACAAATAGGCCAGCAATTAATCCGGTTTTTTTCAAAACTGTTTTGAAATGCATTACAGTACACTGCTTCATTTCCACAAGTTCATTTTATAATATCAGCATATAATTTTACTTAAGATATTGATATGATTTACACTTACAGGGTCGCATAGCCAGTGTACAAGAAGTTGAATACACATAGGGAACGTGCTAATACTATTATCCTAGCTGCATTTGGTTATAACTTGATCTCAATGAGAAGAATACACAGATATGCGTAGCAAATACATCTGCTGTTCACAAAATTCAAGATCGTTAACGGACGAACGACAAAGCACTCATGTCCCCTCTAATGAGGCTCAAATGTATGTGTTGCTTTTAAAATGCTAGCATTCGCTAGCATCTACAGGTTAGAAAATAGTCAACAGTCATGGGAATGAAATGTTCATAGTGAGATTATCTACCGTGCTAGCATACAGAAGCCAAGCGTAAGTCATGGATAGAAGGAATGCTAAATATCACACATTTACTGATTATCTGATTGCTGTTCACAATACATAACATATTTTAGTACAAATGAAAACATCTTAATAATACGTGTAAGCATTTTTTATACTTTGAGGTACCCGTATTGTATGGTCAGTGACACACTCTGTCTTTATAAAAAATATAAGGTATTGAGAGCATATTATATATGTGTCCGTCTGTTCTTTATTGATATAGATTAGCGTCTAATTGGTATATGAATGGAACGGACACTACAGGGGTATTTTGTGGTTGGAAAGGAGCTTCGGCGTAAATGTTTCCAAGTCACGGCTGTATCTCTGTGTTCATTCTTAGAATAACATGAGGCTCGTTTTCTTTTCGCCAAAAGTAGAGAATACACTCTGAACTACATGGAAATGTTATATCTTCTGCTATTGTGAAATTCTAGAAATGCTGCCGACGAAATGACAGGGTCGTCACTTTATATTTCTGATTCGACAATGTTGCAATTGTACTTTGGATACACATAGAAAAAAGTATAGCATTCCAGATTTATTTGTTAAAAATCGATCTCTAGAGATACGAAATCATCAATACTCGTAGCAAAAACACCTGCAGTGAAACATGCTTTTAAAATGTCATTAGGCTCAAGAGCACAGTTATCTGTTGACCAAGATCCGGATGTTAATACAGAAAAAAAGAGTGCATGTTTTCAACTATCAATATTTTATTAAAGTTGAATTTAATCCTGCCGACGAAATGGCAGAGTTGGCACTTTATATGTCTTGGTCGACAGTGCTGCATTTGCTACGGAGATGATGTGCTATTCGCACAAATGAGTATGACAGGCATTGTTTGCGTAAAAGCCTTTTCTAGCATGGTAAGGTTAATAGAAAATACGATAAATGTCAACAAAATAAATTGAACAAAAAAGATAGAAAAAGTCCACGAAAAATAGTGATATAGTGCTGACATGTTTCGAACTCACTCCGAACGATACACAGGGGAATGTACTGGTATAGTGCGCGTAACCACTGGGATATCTGTACACACAGCATTTCAATGACATAGAATTGACCAAAACAAGCAGTTTGCCACCTAGGTATATCCCAGATTGACTATTAAAAGATCGGACACAAAGGATTTGGACGATCTCAAATGCAAGGGTGATAAGCGTTTTTTTACGTCATCAAATTTACGGATCTCCGTCATTTTCTCGAAAATTTGGGTAGTTTCACTGACGCAAATTGCAGCGACTGTTAGTTGGTGCTAACGCTTGATTCTGCCAAAAGCTTTTCCTCAACAAGTGCAATTCAATTTCATCAACATCGAAAACCTGTTTTTTCGAGCCCTGTTTTTTGAATGGTTCGGTCGTGTTACTATTTATAGAGACCGGAACACGCATGTCAGACGCATTAAACAGTTATGCAAATATCGTCGACAAGAAAGAGTTGGTTTCCTATTTGATATAAACTGGCAAATGTGTACATCTCTTAATCACTGTGACTTATGCATGTAAGCAGCGACGCTGCAGTTTTGAATGCATACATATTATATTACCGTGTCTTCCCACACGGGCAGGATTGCCTGCAATGCATGTTAAAGGGACTAGACATCAGATGGTCCAAAACTCGGCAAATATATTAATTCCTCATTTCAAAAAACAAGCCTAGAAATGTCAATACGAGCTAGTACGAAGCCGATAATACATCATTTTACCTGATTAAAATACTATTTTCTCGCTGTCTCAGCTGAGTTTACCCGTTTGAAAATAACGCATAGTGATTTCGCAGTTTATAGTTTGTATACTTAGCATGTGAAAGTCAGGTGATTAGTACAGATTTTACATATACTGACGCGGTAGATAAACCCAGTAAATTTCGAATTAGGGAAATACGAAAAACAGCGAAAGATACATGTGTCGTAAGCGATGTGATACATCAGTAATTAAGATTCAATGCGTTGTAGACAGCGATATAAATTTTATCTAAGTTTATGACCATTTCCTTTTTTTCTTGCAATTGCTTCATCTGGTGTCAAGTCCCTTTAATGCATTAATTGCAATAGGATAATTTATTAATTAATAATAACTCATAAGGGTTAAAGTCATAGTGTCTCTGGCATTAAGTTAACTAAAAACGTTACAAATAGGCCAGCAATTAATCCGGTTTTTTTCAAAACTGTTTTGAAATGCATTACAGTACACTGCTTCATTTCCACAAGTTCATTTTATAATATCAGCATATAATTTTACTTAAGATATTGATATGATTTACACTTACAGGGTCGCATAGCCAGTGTACAAGAAGTTGAATACACATAGGGAACGTGCTAATACTATTATCCTAGCTGCATTTGGTTATAACTTGATCTCAATGAGAAGAATACGCAGATATGCGTAGCAAATACATCTGCTGTTCACAAAATTCAAGATCGTTAACGGACGAACGACAAAGCACTCATGTCCCCTCTAATGAGGCTCAAATTTATGTGTTGCTTTTAAAATGCTAGCATTCGCTGGCATCTACAGGTTACAAAATAGTCAACAGTCATGGGAATGATAATGTTCATAGTGAGATTATCTACCGTGCTAGCATACAGAAGCCAAGCGTAAGTCATGGATAGAAGGAATGCTAAATATCACACATTTACTGATTATCTGATTGTTTTTTACAATACATAACATATTTTAGTACAAATGAAAACATCTTAATAATACGTGTAAGCATTTTTTATGCTTTGAGGTACCCGTATTGTATGGTCAGTGACACACTCTGTCTTTATAAAAAATATAAGGTATTGAGAGCATATTATATATGTGTCCGTCTGTTCTTTATTGATATAGATTAGCGTCTAATTGGTATATGAATGGAACGGACACTACAGGGGTATTTTGTGGTTGGAAAGGAGCTTCGGCGTAAATGTTTCCAAGTCACGGCTGTATCTCGTGCTCATTCTTAGAATAACATGAGGCTCGTTTTCTTTTCGCCAAAAGTAGAGAATACACTCTGAACTACATGGAAATGTTATATCTTCTGCTATTGTGAAATTCTAGAAATGCTGCCGACGAAATGACAGGGTCGTCACTTTATATTTCTGATTCGACAATGCTTGCAGTTGTACTTTGGATACACATAGAAAAAAGTATAGCATTCCAGATTTATTTGTTAAAAATCGATCTCTAGAGATACGAAATCACCAATACTCGTAGCAAAAACACCTGCAGTGAAACATGCTTTTAAAATGTCATTAGGCTCAAGAGCACAGTTATCTGTTGACCAAGATCCGGATGTTAATACAGAAAAAAGAGTGCATGTTTTCAACTATCAATATTTTATTAAAGTTGAATTTAATCCTGCCGACGAAATGGCAGAGTTGGCACTTTATATGTCTTGGTCGACAGTGCTGCATTTGCTACGGAGATGATGTGCTATTCGCACAAATGAGTATGACAGGCATTGTTTGCGTAAAAGCCTTTTCTAGCATGGTAAGGTTAATAGAAAATACGATAAATGTCAACAAAATAAATTGAACAAAAAAGATAGAAAAAGTCCACGAAAAATAGTGCTGACATGTATCGAACTCACTCCGAACGATACACAGGGGAATGTCACTGTTATAGTGCGCGTAACCACTGGGCTATCTCAACACACAGCATTTCAATGACATAGAATTGACCAAAACAAGTAGTTTGCCACCTAAGGTATATCCCAGATTGACTATTAAAAGATCGGACACAAAGGATTTGGACGATCTCAAATGCAAGGGTGATAAGCGTTTTTTTACGTCATCAAATTTACGGATCTCCGTCATTTTCTCGAAAATTTGGGTAGTTTCACTGACGCAAATTGCAGCGACTGTTAGTTGGTGCTAACGCTTGATTCTGCCAAAAGCTTTTCCTCAACAAGTGCAATTCAATTTCATCAACATCGAAAACCTGTTTTTTCGAGCCCTGTTTTTTGAATGGTTCGGTCGTGTTACTATTTATAGAGACCGGAACACGCATGTCAGACGCATTAAACAGTTATGCAAATATCGTCGGCAATGAAAGAGTTGGTTTCCTATTTGATATAAACTGGCAAATGTGTACATCTCTTAATCACTGTGACTTATGCATGTAAGCAGCGACGCTGCAGTTTTGGATGCATACATATTATATTACCGTGTCTTCCCACACGGGCAGGATTGCCTGCAATGCATATTAAAGGGACTAGACATCAGATGGTCCAAAACTCGGCAAATATATTAATTCCTCATTTCAAAAAACAAGCCTAGAAATGTCAATACGAGCTAGTACGAGGCCGATAATACATCATTTTACCTGATTAAAATACTATTTTCTCGCTGTCTCAGCTGAGTTTACCCGTTTGAAAATAACGCATAGTGATTTCGCAATTTATAGTTTGTATACTTAGCATGTGAAAGTCAGGTGATTAGTACAGATTTTACATAATATTATACTGACGCGGTCGACAAACCCAGTAAATTTCGAATTAGGGAAATACGAAAAACAGCGAAAGATACATGTGTCGTAAGCGATGTGATACATCAGTAATTAAGATTCAATGCGTTGTAGACAGCGATATAAATTTTATCTAAGTTTATGACCATTTCCTTTTTTTCTTGCAATTGCTTCATCTGGTGTCAAGTCCCTTTAATGCATTAATTGCAATAGGATAATTTATTAATTAATAATAACTCATAAGGGTTAAAAGTCATAGTGTCTCTGGCATTAAGTTAACTAAAAACGTTACAAATAGGCCAGCAATTAATCCGGGTTTTTTTTCAAAACTGTTTTGAAATGCATTACAGTACACTGCTTCATTTCCACAAGTTCATTTTATAATATCAGCATATAATTTTACTTAAGATATTGATATGATTTACACTTACAGGGTCGCATAGCCAGTGTACAAGAAGTTGAATACACATAGGGAACGTGCTAATACTATTATCCTAGCTGCATTTGGCTATAACTTGATCTCAATGAGAAGAATACACAGATATGCGTAGCAAATACATCTGCTGTTCACAAAATTCAAGATCGTTAACGGACGAACGACAAAGCACTCATGTCCCCTCTAATGAGGCTCAAATGTATGTGTTGCTTTTAAAATGCTAGCATTCGCTGGCATCTACAGGTTAGAAAATAGTCAACAGTCATGGGAATGAAATGTTCATAGTGAGATTATCTACCGTGCTAGCATACAGAAGCCAAGCGTAAGTCATGGATAGAAGGAATGCTAAATATCACACATTTACTGATTATCTGATTGTTTTTTACAATACATAACATATTTTAGTACAAATGAAAACATCTTAATAATACGTGTAAGCATTTTTTATGCTTTGAGGTACCCGTATTGTATGGTCAGTGACACACTCTGTCTTTATAAAAAATATAAGGTATTGAGAGCATATTATATATGTGTCCGTCTGTTCTTTATTGATATAGATTAGCGTCTAATTGGTATATGAATGGAACGGACACTACAGGGGTATTTTGTGGTTGGAAAGGAGCTTCGGCGTAAATGTTTCCAAGTCACGGCTGTATCTCGTGCTCATTCTTAGAATAACATGAGGCTCGTTTTCTTTTCGCCAAAAGTAGAGAATACACTCTGAACTACATGGAAATGTTATATCTTCTGCTATTGTGAAATTCTAGAAATGCTGCCGACGAAATGACAGGGTCGTCACTTTATATTTCTGATTCGACAATGTTGCAGTTGTACTTTGGATACACATAGAAAAAAGTATAGCATTCCAGATTTTTTGTTAAAAATCGATCTCTAGAGATACGAAATCACCAATACTCGTAGCAAAAACACCTGCAGTGAAACATGCTTTTAAAATGTCATTAGGCTCAAGAGCACAGTTATCTGTTGACCAAGATCCGGATGTTAATACAGAAAAAAGAGTGCATGTTTTCAACTATCAATATTTTATTAAAGTTGAATTTAATCCTGCCGACGAAATGGCAGAGTTGGCACTTTATATGTCTTGGTCGACAGTGCTGCATTTGCTACGGAGATGATGTGCTATTCGCACAAATGAGTATGACAGGCATTGTTTGCGTAAAAGCCTTTTCTAGCATGGTAAGGTTAATAGAAAATACGATAAATGTCAACAAAATAAATTGAACAAAAAAGATAGAAAAAGTCCACGAAAAATAGTGCTGACATGTTTCGAACTCACTCCGAACGATACACAGGGGAATGTCACTGTTATAGTGCGCGAAACCAATGGGCTATCTCAACACACAGCATTTCAATGACATAGAATTGACCAAAACAAGTAGTTTGCCACCTAAGGTATATCCCAGATTGACTATTAAAAGATCGGACACAAAGGATTTGGACGATCTCAAATGCAAGGGTGATAAGCGTTTTTTACGTCATCAAATTTACGGATCTCCGTCATTTTCTCGAAAATTTGGGTAGTTTCACTGACGCAAATTGCAGCGACTGTTAGTTGGTGCTAACGCTTGATTCTGCCAAAAGCTTTTCTTCAACAAGTGCAATTCAATTTCATCAACATCGAAAACCTGTTTTTTCGAGCCCTGTTTTTTGAATGGTTCGGTCGTGTTACTATTTATAGAGACCGGAACACGCATGTCAGACGCATTAAACAGTTATGCAAATATCGTCGGCATGAAAGAGTTGGTTTCCTATATGATATAAACTGGCAAATGTGTACATCTCTTAATCACTGTGACTTATGCATGTAAGCAGCGACGCTGCAGTTTTGGATGCATACATATTATATTACCGTGTCTTCCCACACGGGCAGGATTGCCTGCAATGCATATTAAAGGGACTAGACATCAGATGGTCCAAAACTCGGCAAGTATATTAATTCTTCATTTCAAAAAACAAGCCTAGAAATGTCAATACGAGCTAGTACGAGGCCGATAATACATCATTTTACCTGATTAAAATACTATTTTCTCGCTGTCTCAGCTGAGTTTACCCGTTTGAAAATAACGCATAGTGATTTCGCAATTTATAGTTTGTATACTTAGCATGTGAAAGTCAGGTGATTAGTACAGATTTTACATAATATTATACTGACGCGGTAGACAAACCCAGTAAATTTCGAATTAGGGAAATACGAAAAACAGCGAAAGATACATGTGTCGTAAGCGATGTGATACATCAGTAATTAAGATTCAATGCGTTGTAGACAGCGATATAAATTTTATCTAAGTTTATGACCATTTCCTTTTTTTCTTGCAATTGCTTCATCTGGTGTCAAGTCCCTTTAATGCATTAATTGCAATAGGATAATTTATTAATTAATAATAACTCATAAGGGTAAAAGTCATAGTGTCTCTGGCATTAAGTTAACTAAAAACGTTACAAATAGGCCAGCAATTAATCCGGGTTTTTTTTCAAAACTGTTTTGAAATGCATTACAGTACACTGCTTCATTTCCACAAGTTCATTTTATAATATCAGCATATAATTTTACTTAAGATATTGATATGATTTACACTTACAGGGTCGCATAGCCAGTGTACAAGAAGTTGAATACACATAGGGAACGTGCTAATACTATTATCCTAGCTGCATTTGGCTATAACTTGATCTCAATGAGAAGAATACACAGATATGCGTAGCAAATACATCTGCTGTTCACAAAATTCAAGATCGTTAACGGACGAACGACAAAGCACTCATGTCCCCTCTAATGAGGCTCAAATGTATGTGTTGCTTTTAAAATGCTAGCATTCGCTGGCATCTACAGGTTAGAAAATAGTCAACAGTCATGGGAATGAAATGTTCATAGTGAGATTATCTACCGTGCTAGCATACAGAAGCCAAGCGTAAGTCATGGATAGAAGGAATGCTAAATATCACACATTTACTGATTATCTGATTGTCTTTTACAATACATAACATATTTTAGTACAAATGAAAACATCTTAATAATACGTGTAAGCATTTTTTATGCTTTGAGGTACCCGTATTGTATGGTCAGTGACACACTCTGTCTTTATAAAAAATATAAGGTATTGAGAGCATATTATATATGTGTCCGTCTGTTCTTTATTGATATAGATTAGCGTCTAATTGGTATATGAATGGAACGGACACTACAGGGGTATTTTGTGGTTGGAAAGGAGCTTCGGCGTAAATTTTTCCAAGTCACGGCTGTATCTCGTGCTCATTCTTAGAATAACATGAGGCTCGTTTTCTTTTCGCCAAAAGTAGAGAATACACTCTGAACTACATGGAAATGTTATATCTTCTGCTATTGTGAAATTCTAGAAATGCTGCCGACGAAATGACAGGGTCGTCACTTTATATTTCTGATTCGACAATGTTGCAGTTGTACTTTGGATACACATAGAAAAAAGTATAGCATTCCAGATTTTTTTGTTAAAAATCGATCTCTAGAGATACGAAATCACCAATACTCGTAGCAAAAACACCTGCAGTGAAACATGCTTTTAAAATGTCATTAGGCTCAAGAGCACAGTTATCTGTTGACCAAGATCCGGATGTTAATACAGAAAAAAGAGTGCATGTTTTCAACTATCAATATTTTATTAAAGTTGAATTTAATCCTGCCGACGAAATGGCAGAGTTGGCACTTTATATGTCTTGGTCGACAGTGCTGCATTTGCTACGGAGATGATGTGCTATTCGCACAAATGAGTATGACAGGCATTGTTTGCGTAAAAGCCTTTTCTAGCATGGTAAGGTTAATAGAAAATACGATAAATGTCAACAAAATAAATTGAACAAAAAAGATAGAAAAATAGTGATATAGTGCTGACATGTTTCGAACTCACTCCGAACGATACACAGGGGAATGTCACTGGTATAGTGCGCGTAACCACTGGGCTATCTGAACACACAGCATTTCAATGACATAGAATTGACCAAAACAAGCAGTTTGCCACCTAAGGTATATCCCAGATTGACTATTAAAAGATCGGACACAAAGGATTTGGACGATCTCAAATGCAAGGGTGATAAGCGTTTTTTACGTCATCAAATTTACGGATCTCCGTCATTTTCTCGAAAATTTGGGTAGTTTCACTGACGCAAATTGCAGCGACTGTTAGTTGGTGCTAACGCTTGATTCTGCCAAAAGCTTTTCCTCAACAAGTGCAATTCAATTTCATCAACATCGAAAACCTGTTTTTTTCGAGCCCTGTTTTTGAATGGTTCGGTCGTGTTACTATTTATAGAGACCGGAACACGCATGTCAGACGCATTAAACAGTTATGCAAATATCGTCGACAAGAAAGAGTTGGTTTCCTATTTGATATAAAATGGCAAATGTGTACATCTCTTAATCACTGTAACTTATGCATGTAAGCAGCGACGCTGCAGTTTTGAATGCATACATATTATATTACCGTGTCTTCCCACACGGGCAGGATTGCCTGCAATGCATATTAAAGGGACTAGACATCAGATGGTCCAAAACTCGGCAAATATATTAATTCCTCATTTCAAAAAACAAGCCTAGAAATGTCAATACGAGCTAGTACGAGGCCGATAATACATCATTTTACCTGATTAAAATACTATTTTCTCGCTGTCTCAGCTGAGTTTACCCGTTTGAAAATAACGCATAGTGATTTCGCAGTTTATAGTTTGTATACTTAGCATGTGAAAGTCAGGTGATTAGTACAGATTTTACATAATATTATACTGACGCGGTAGACAAACCCAGTAAATTTCGAATTAGGGAAATACGAAAAACAGCGAAAGATACATGTGTCGTAAGCGATGTGATACATCAGTAATTAAGATTCAATGCGTTGTAGAGAGCGATATAAATTTTATCTAAGTTTATGACCATTTCCTTTTTTTCTTGCAATTGCTTCATCTGGTGTCAAGTCCCTTTAATGCATTAATTGCAATAGGATAATTTATTAATTAATAATAACTCATAAGGGTAAAAGTCATAGTGTCTCTGGCATTAAGTTAACTAAAAACGTTACAAATAGGCCAGCAATTAATCCGGGTTTTTTTCAAAACTGTTTTGAAATGCATTACAGTACACTGCTTCATTTCCACAAGTTCATTTTATAATATCAGCATATAATTTTACTTAAGATATTGATATGATTTACACTTACAGGGTCGCATAGCCAGTGTACAAGAAGTTGAATACACATAGGAAACGTGCTAATACTATTATCCTAGCTGCATTTGGCTATAACTTGATCTCAATGAGAAGAATACACAGATATGCGTAGCAAATACATCTGCTGTTCACAAAATTCAAGATCGTTAACGGACGAACGACAAAGCACTCATGTCCCCTCTAATGAGGCTCAAATGTATGTGTTGCTTTTAAAATGCTAGCATTCTCTGGCATCTACAGGTTACAAAATAGTCAACAGTCATGGGAATGAAATGTTCATAGTGAGATTATCTACCGTGCTAGCATACAGAAGCCAAGCGTAAGTCATGGATAGAAGGAATGCTAAATATCACACATTTACTGATTATCTGATTGTTGTTCACAATACATAACATATTTTAGTACAAATGAAAACATCTTAATAATACGTGTAAGCATTTTTTATACTTTGAGGTACCCGTATTGTATGGTCAGTGACACACTCTGTCTTTATAAAAAATATAAGGTATTGAGAGCATATTATATATGTGTCCGTCTGTTCTTTATTGATATAGATTAGCGTCTAATTGGTATATGAATGGAACGGACACTACAGGGGTATTTTGTGGTTGGAAAGGAGCTTCGGCGTAAATGTTTCCAAGTCACGGCTGTATCTCGTGCTCATTCTTAGAATAACATGAGGCTCGTTTTCTTTTCGCCAAAAGTAGAGAATACACTCTGAACTACATGGAAATGTTATATCTTCTGCTATTGTGAAATTCTAGAAATGCTGCCGACGAAATGACAGGGTCGTCACTTTATATTTCTGATTCGACAATGTTGCAGTTGTACTTTGGATACACATAGAAAAAAGTATAGCATTCCAGATTTATTTGTTAAAAATCGATCTCTAGAGATACGAAATCACCAATACTCGTAGCAAAAACACCTGCAGTGAAACATGCTTTTAAAATGTCATTAGGCTCAAGAGCACAGTTATCTGTTGACCAAGATCCGGATGTTAATACAGAAAAAAGAGTGCATGTTTTCAACTATCAATATTTTATTAAAGTTGAATTTAATCCTGCCGACGAAATGGCAGAGTTGGCACTTTATATGTCTTGGTCGACAGTGCTGCATTTGCTACGGAGATGATGTGCTATTCGCACAAATGAGTATGACAGGCATTGTTTGCGTAAAAGCCTTTTCTAGCATGGTAAGGTTAATAGAAAATACGATAAATGTCAACAAAATAAATTGAACAAAAAAGATAGAAAAATAGTGATATAGTGCTGACATGTTTCGAACTCACTCCGAACGATACACAGGGGAATGTCACTGGTATAGTGCGCGTAACCACTGGGCTATCTTTAACACACAGCATTTCAATGACATAGAATTGACCAAAACAAGCAGTTTGCCACCTAAGGTATATCCCAGATTGACTATTAAAAGATCGGACACAAAGGATTTGGACGATCTCAAATGCAAGGGTGATAAGCGTTTTTTACGTCATCAAATTTACGGATCTCCGTTATTTTCTCGAAAATTTGGGTAGTTTCACTGACGCAAATTGCAGCGACTGTTAGTTGGTGCTAACGCTTGATTCTGCCAAAAGCTTTTCCTCAACAAGTGCAATTCAATTTCATCAACATCGAAAAACCTGTTTTTTCGAGCCCTGTTTTTTGAATGGTTCGGTCGTGTTACTATTTATAGAGACCGGAACACGCATGTCAGACGCATTAAACAGTTATGCAAATATCGTCGACAAGAAAGAGTTGGTTTCCTATTTGATATAAACTGGCAAATGTGTACATCTCTTAATCACTGTGACTTATGCATGTCAGCAGCGACGCTGCAGTTTTGGATGCATACATATTATATTACCGTGTCTTCCCACACGGGCAGGATTGCCTGCAATGCATATTAAAGGGACTAGACATCAGATGGTCCAAAACTCGGCAAATATATTAATTCCTCATTTCAAAAAACAAGCCTAGAAATGTCAATACGAGCTAGTACGAGGCCGATAATACATCATTTTACCTGATTAAAATACTATTTTCTCGCTGTCACAGCTGAGTTTACCCGTTTGAAAATAACGCATAGTGATTTCGCAGTTTATAGTTTGTATACTTAGCATGTGAAAGTCAGGTGATTAGTACAGATTTTACATAATATTATACTGACGCGGTAGACAAACCCAGTAAATTTCGAATTAGGGAAATACGAAAAACAGCGAAAGATACATGTGTCGTAAGCGATGTGATACATCAGTAATTAAGATTCAATGCGTTGTAGACAGCGATATAAATTTTATCTTAAGTTTATGACCATTTCCTTTTTTTCTTGCAATTGCTTCATCTGGTGTCAAGTCCCTTTAATGCATTAATTGCAATATGATACGGATGTAACCTCATAAGGGTAAAAGTCATAGTGTCTCTGGCATTAAGTTAACTAAAAACGTTACAAATAGGCCAGCAATTAATCCGGGTTTTTTTCAAAACTGTTTTGAAATGCATTACAGTACACTGCTTCATTTCCACAAGTTCATTTTATAATATCAGCATATAATTTTACTTAAGATATTGATATGATTTACACTTACAGGGTCGCATAGCCAGTGTACAAGAAGTTGAATACACATAGTGAACGTGCTAATACTATTATCCTAGCTGCATTTGGTTATAACTTGATCTCAATGAGAAGAATACACAGATATGCGTAGCAAATACATCTGCTGTTCACAAAATTCAAGATCGTTAACGGACGAACGACAAAGCACTCAATGTCCCCTCTAATGAGGCTCAAATTTATGTGTTGCTTTTAAAATGTTAGCATTCGCTGGCATCTACAGGTTACAAAATAGTCAACAGTCATGGGAATGAAATGTTCATAGTGAGATTATCTACCGTGCTAGCATACAGAAGCCAAGCGTAAGTCATGGATAGAAGGAATGCTAAATATCACACATTTACTGACTATCTGATTGCTGTTCACAATACATAACATATTTTAGTACAAATGAAAACATCTTAATAATACGTGTAAGCATTTTTTATACTTTGAGGTACCCGTATTGTATGGTCAGTGACACACTCTGTCTTTATAAAAAATATAAGGTATTGAGAGCATATTATATATGTGTCCGTCTGTTCTTTATTGATATAGATTAGCGTCTAATTGGTATATGAATGGAACGGACACTACAGGGGTATTTTGTGGTTGGAAAGGAGCTTCGGCGTAAATGTTTCCAAGTCACGGCTGTATCTCGTGCTCATTCTTAGAATAACATGAGGCTCGTTTTCTTTTCGCCAAAAGTAGAGAATACACTCTGAACTACATGGAAATGTTATATCTTCTGCTATTGTGAAATTCTAGAAATGCTGCCGACGAAATGACAGGGTCGTCACTTTATATTTCTGATTCGACAATGTTGCAGTTGTACTTTGGATACACATAGAAAAAAGTATAGCATTCCAGATTTATTTGTTAAAAATCGATCTCTAGAGATACGAAATCACCAATACTCGTAGCAAAAACACCTGCAGTGAAACATGCTTTTAAAATGTCATTAGGCTCAAGAGCACAGTTATCTGTTGACCAAGATCCGGATGTTAATACAGAAAAAAGAGTGCATGTTTTCAACTATCAATATTTTATTAAAGTTGAATTTAATCCTGCCGACGAAATGGCAGAGTTGGCACTTTATATGTCTTGGTCGACAGTGCTGCATTTGCTACGGAGATGATGTGCTATTCGCACAAATGAGTATGACAGGCATTGTTTGCGTAAAAGCCTTTTCTAGCATGGTAAGGTTAATAGAAAATACGATAAATGTCAACAAAATAAATTGAACAAAAAAGATAGAAAAATAGTGATATAGTGCTGACATGTTTCGAACTCACTCCGAACGATACACAGGGGAATGTCACTGGTATAGTGCGCGTAACCACTGGGATATCTGTACACACAGCATTTCAATGACATAGAATTGACCAAAACAAGCAGTTTGCCACCTAAGGTATATCCCAGATTGACTATTAAAAGATCGGACACAAAGGATTTGGACGATCTCAAATGCAAGGGTGATAAGCGTTTTTTACGTCATCAAATTTACGGATCTCCGTCATTTTCTCGAAAATTTGGGTAGTTTCACTGACGCAAATTGCAGCGACTGTTAGTTGGTGCTAACGCTTGATTCTGCCAAAAGCTTTTCCTCAACAAGTGCAATTCAATTTCATCAACATCGAAAACCTGTTTTTTCGAGCCCTGTTTTTTGAATGGTTCGGTCGTGTTACTATTTATAGAGACCGGAACACGCATGTCAGACGCATTAAACAGTTATGCAAATATCGTCGACAAGAAAGAGTTGGTTTCCTATTTGATATAAACTGGCAAATGTGTACATCTCTTAATCACTGTGACTTATGCATGTCAGCAGCGACGCTGCAGTTTTGGATGCATACATATTATATTACCGTGTCTTCCCACACGGGCAGGATTGCCTGCAATGCATATTAAAGGGACTAGACATCAGATGGTCCAAAACTCGGCAAATATATTAATTCCTCATTTCAAAAAACAAGCCTAGAAATGTCAATACGAGCTAGTACGAGGCCGATAATACATCATTTTACCTGATTAAAATACTATTTTCTCGCTGTCACAGCTGAGTTTACCCGTTTGAAAATAACGCATAGTGATTTCGCAGTTTATAGTTTGTATACTTAGCATGTGAAAGTCAGGTGATTAGTACAGATTTTACATAATATTATACTGACGCGGTAGACAAACCCAGTAAATTTCGAATTAGGGAAATACGAAAAACAGCGAAAGATACATGTGTCGTAAGCGATGTGATACATCACTAATTAAGATTCAATGCGTTGTAGACAGCGATATAAATTTTATCTTAGTTTTTGACCATTTCCTTTTTTTCTTGCAATTGCTTCATCTGGTGTCAAGTCCCTTTAATGCATTAATTGCAATATGATACGGATGTACCTCATAAGGGTAAAAGTCATAGTGTCTCTGGCATTAAGTTAACTAAAAACGTTACAAATAGGCCAGCAATTAATCCGGGTTTTTTTCAAAACTGTTTTGAAATGCATTACAGTACACTGCTTCATTTCCACAAGTTCATTTTATAATATCAGCATATAATTTTACTTAAGATATTGATATGATTTACACTTTCAGGGTCGCAAACTAGTTTAATAAATTGAAAATACGGGTGTTGTCAAGGTACATTCGTCAGTCCCTGGGAGTTCGAGGCAATGGAATTCGACTGTATCCATCATTTGAATTTTTTTTTTTGAAAAATCGTTTTGAATAATCAATTCTATGTTAACATACCATAAATGCCCATGTCATAACTACATTGCTACATAACTAAACTTTGCTTTCATAAGACGCTCTTTTACAGCGCTATTAATTTTAAACTTTAGAAATATATATATGATCATGGTTATTTCTCCGTGGTTTCAACTGGTATGTTATATTTAAAAACACATAAGCAAAATTATTTTAAAAGTGTAGTGAAAAAGTGTGATATTACATAAATTCTGTCAATAAATATTGCATTTATTTCCATCGATAATCGTGTTTACGAGCGTCAATAATTTAAGGATAATTGCTGTAAAAACAACTTGATGATGTTACTGTCATTAAAGAAAATATGTTGTTAATTGTTGTTCTTAGTTTATAACGTGGTCTTTCATCACTGCTGTAAAATAGTATATCCAATAAGCCTGCTTAAACATGATCACTGTTGTTAATAGCCATCCGGTGCCCCGTCTTTCCGATAATCAGAGTTGGCCGTGATGTAGTCCCCACGTCTCAGAATCCCCTGGACCACACTGAAAGCGCTGTCCAACATTGTAATGTTATGTCTCATTGCCCGTAGCCCGTCTATTACCTCCTGCAATGTGGACATAGGCAAGATATGTATTTGACGTCACAATAATGCCCTTAGCGGTAAAGAGGTTCTGTGTGTGGAACTAATGTCTATGTACGTGTCTTGCATATTAGGCTTCATCTACGTGCGATTAAGACTAATTTACAATTCCTTGGTGATGACCATTATTATCATAGACGACGATCCGAATGGGGATCAGACCTAGGACCCTAGGACCCAGGGTCCGATAATTTTACCCCAAATTAAGACCAATATTTGTATTGCAAGTTACAGGCACAGCAAGTCTGCTTCAAAATTATACGACGGGCTGAAACACCTGCATTCCCTATACACTATGATGAAACAACAACAAATCAAATTCAACATTATGCCCTTTAAGCCCCTCTCTGTCAGAAACAGGTGGAGGATTGAATATAAGTACGTTAAGAAAAAATGCTTTGGTTAATACAAGATGTAAAAGTGTGTGATACATGAAAGGGAACAAACATTTCAAAATTTCAACTGCGGTCAAAGTTTTCATCAGACTGTTTACTGTGGCCGTGGCATTTGATCTTATAACCCCCCCCCCCCCCCCCCGCGTTGTTGATGTTCTATGCAGACATAGTTTAAACAAGACTGTTTGGCCGTTACATTCCCTAATGAAAGCACTAATAATGTTGAATGGCTTGAGCGAAGACCGCCATCACCATCATCATTACCAACACCGTCATGACCACCATCATCTTCAGAAGGGAGAACACGGCATTGAATTAATTATGGATTGTATATTTGGGTTCCTTCCCCTGTAGTAGATTGTTTTTCGTTACTTGTGGAATTATTATGCAATGTAGTTCCGATGAGGTCACAAGCAGAACTGCCAGTAATTTTCGAATTCATAGGAGTTTTCCCTTCCATATCCGTATTTTAAAGTTTGTTAAACATTGATACATTCAAATTATTACACATTTGATTCCTTCTGAATAAACATAAAATAATTTGTAAACCAAACATTATTCCAGGTATGTTTCATAAACTGATTTATATTAATTCTGGTACTCTTAAGTAAAATTTTCAACTCCACATTGACTCAGTTAAATGTTCTGGTCTATTACAAAAGTCTTGAGGTAAAGCTAAAAATAATACGAGTCGTCTATGGATCAAAGGCAACTTACCACTAAAGTTGCATTTGCAACCCCCTAGGACAAACTGTTCTCGTGTAATTGTGCTTATAAAATAGGACACACAAATATACTAATGCACTTGATTCCCCGAAATTAGATTCATGGAGCCATCTTCTGGTCAAGGGCAATATTTAAGCGAAGTATGATGGTCCTAGGTCTGTTCGTTTTAAACATATACTGCGGATAAGGTTTTTTAAGACTGTTGACCGTAACCTATAAATTTGATGTTCTGAACTTCAAATAACAGGGACCATCTATTGGTCAAGGGCAACATACCACTGAAGTCCCATGTTACTAGGGAAAAACTTCTCGAGTTATTGTGGGCAAAAAGCTTTCCTAAGACTATTTATTTTGACTTTCACCCTTAAACTACTGACTACAAAAAACAATAGCGATCATCTACTGGACTAGGGTACCCTTCCACTGAAGTTTCATGATCCTATGGCAAGCCTATCCCTACTTATATGCGGACTCCCAACAGACCTACCTTCCGACCTACAAATGCAAATCTGTTTGATCCTTTTTTCAAATTAAACTAAATATATATGAATGTAGAAATACCCCTGGGAATCCTGTCTGTATCTGGAGTGTTTCAGGGAAAAGCTGGTGATGAACCCTCGGGTAGTCTATCGCCTCTTTGATACCCCAACCCCAATCAAGAGTCGCGACTGTCACCTTAAATAGGACATGGGAATAGTAAGCAATTATCAACACCTCAAATCGCATAATGTATAGGTATTACCGTTAATAACAAATTTGACTTAAATGATCAAACAAAAAATGCACAACTATGATTTAGATACACATACAATTATATAAGGGATGTTTTGGCGCTTTTTAACTGTTTAATTTGTCGCTGCGTTAGTTTAAAAACATTTATAAAGGATATTATGTTTTATCTGTTCCTAAATCATATTCGTTTTTATCATTTATGTCAAATGAGTTAAACATGATAATGCATTAATTATTTTTTTGTATCATCCTATATTGTGCACCTTTAACTTATCCATCAATGCGTACTTCAAAATCGCGTTATATTGGGCAAATCTAAGCAAATGTTTGAGATACAGACCGCAAAAGAGCTGCTCGAGGAGGTATCATGATACCTGGTGCTTATGAGAATGGGAAGTATAGTATCAAGATTGTGAATACATAGTTTACATGTACCGTACCAACGCTGTAGCAGGAATAATCCTCGTTCCACCGGAAGCGCCAACCACGAGCTGTACATCCCCGTTGCGGTCAATCACCAAACTCGGGGTCATGGAAGATAGGGGGCGCTTCCAAGGTTCTATGAAGTTAGCTTCCGAGGCGGGAACACCGAAGGAGTTGATAGTGCCGGGCGTTGAGAAATCGTCCATTTCGTTGTTAAACACAATGCCTGTACGGGTTCCGACCACTTTGGAACCAAAACTGGAATACATTCATATCTGTACAATATGTGTATTTTTTATTATATATTATTACCAATGTGGTACCTATATTGAACAACGAATACAATACAAACTCAATTTGTAATATCAATTTAAAAGAAACATTAACTATCGCCTATGCACCATTAAAATTTGAGCCGAATGGGCCGTCAACATTCTTAAGGCGACAATAACAGGTATAGCTTATTTAAATGCCCCCCTTCCCCCCACCCCCACACACACACCAAACAATAAAAATAAAATAAAAATGACGGTAGTGGGTAGGTCGACATTTTACTAGTTATTGTTAAGCTCTAAATATCATCTTCACACTTAAATCCGTCGTCATTTTGTATGGATCACCGTTAACTATAGTTCTCTGTAAGACTTCATTTACGCGTCTTTCCGGAGCAAAGAAATATCGAAATGATATATCCAAAGGAAAACAATCAAATGCCAGAAAAAAAAAATTGTTCGATGACAATACAAACATAAAGGTCGTGAACCCGCAAATAAACATTTTGTACGCATAATCTAAGAACTGATACGCCTAATAGTTTGTCCGCCTCGTAGTTTCCCTTACAAGAGATTGATGGTACTGGTGATTGAGACAGCGTCCCCATTCGGTCCTAGGACAGAGAGATGTGAGGTTCCGTTATCCCAGATGTTGAAAAACATAGGTTGGTAATAGTCCGCCTCGAACGTCGAACAGTTGCTGATCCGTTCACGTCGCGCCGCTCCGAAAGTGGGGTCCGTCATGTTACGTACCAGCTGGGAAAAGATTGGTTAGCTCATTAATGTTGATACAATTATGAAACGAGTTCAACGAATTGATATCATGTGAATACCTTAAAATTGACGAAACTTAAATTTATTTTTCTAAACCTGTAGTATAAATTGCAATACTTTTCAACGATGATGATAAAGTTTTTGCATCCTCATAGTGGTCGTTCATAATTTTGTTATCTTACTTTGTTGCGGATGTTTCATTAGTGTGTTATCTAACGCTGTGGGGATGTTTCATTAGTGTGTTATCTTTCGCTGTGGGGATGTTTCATCAGTGTGTTATCTAACGCTGATGGGGATGTTTCATTAGTGTGTTATCTTTCGCTGTGGGGATGTTTCATCAGTGTGTTATCTAACGCTGATGGGGATGTTTCATTAGTGTGTTATCTTACGCTGTGGGGATGTTTCATAAGTGTGTTATCTTACGCTGTGGGGATGTTTCATCAGTGTGTTATCTTACGCTGTGGGGATGTTTCATCAGTGTGATATCTTACGCTGTGGGGATGTTTCATCAGTGTGATATCTTACGCTGTGGGGATGTTTCATCAGTGTGTTATCTTACGCTGTGGGGATGTTTCATCAGTGTGTTGTCTTACGCTGTAGGGATGTTTCATTTGTGTGTTATCTTACGCTTTTGGGTCGTTTCATCAGTGTGTTATCTTTCGCAGTGGGGACGTTTCATAAGTGTGTTATGTAACGCTGTTGGGTGTGTTTAATGGGTTGTTTTACAAATGTGTGTTATCTCACGCTGTTGATGATGTTTCACCAGCGTCTTATCTTACGCAGTTGATGATGTTTCATCAGTCTGTTATCTTACGTTGCTTGGAATGTTTCACAAGTGTGTTATTTTACGCTGTTGAGAATTTTGCAGTGTGTTATATTACGCGATGCTGTTAAGTTTTAAAGTGTGTTATCTTACGTTTTTGGGGATGTTTAACCAGGGTGTTATCTTACGCTGTAGGGGGTGTTTGATCAGTGTGTTTGATCTTTGCTGTTGGGGACATTTAACCAGTGTGTTTTCTTACGCTGTTTTGAGTGTTTCATCAGTATGTTATCTTACCCTGTTGGGGGATGTTTCATCAGTGTGTTATCTTACGCTGTAGGGGGTGTTTCATTAGTATGTTATCTTATGCTGTGGGGATGTTTCATCAGTGTGTTATCTTACGCTGTATGAGATGTTCCATAAGTAAGTTGTCTTGCTCTGTTGTGTATGTTTCACAAGTGTGTTATATTACACTGTTGGGGATGTTTCATCAGTGCGTTATCTTACGCTATTGCGGATGTTTCATCAATGTGTTATCTTGTTCTGTTATGTATGTGTTACAAGTGTGTTATTTTACTCTGAGGATTAAGATCAGTGTGTTATCTTACGCTGTTTGGGATGTTTTACCAGTGTGTTATGTAACGCAATGGGATGTGTGTTAACCAGTTTGTTATCCAACGCTTTGCTCCTAGTTTCACCAGGGTATTATTTTACGCTGTGGGATGTTTAACCAGTTGTTGTCTTATGTTTCGGGGCATTTTTACCAGTATGTAATGTTACATTTTGGGAGATCTGAAGTATCCGTATGAGAAATACTTTCGGACCATCCGGCATGCTCACGAACAGCCATACCCAAACGAATTCAGGACTCGGACACGGAACTCTTTAACGTAGTTAGAAGCCAGTGTTCAAACCACTACGCTTACAGGGCATCCGGTTTCTCCATGATTTTTTTTTATTATTTTCTTTACCTCATCAACATAGTCTCGAAATGCGGGTGTTCCAACTTGGTTGTCGCCAAGTTGCGTGCGCAGCGCGTAGGCATGTTTAAAAGATTCCACCATGCGATGCCACGTTCTCTTTGCTTTCGGCACAGTTGACACGCTGTCGTTAGAAAATCTGAACTCTGGAATAGAGATGAGATCTTATTAGTTTAATAGGCACTAAGTAGTTCATCTCTTGGGGGAAAAGCCATGATTTCTTGGTTGAGTGATGGACACGTATTACAACATTTATTTTTGAAATTAGACTGCATATCTGTTAAACAATCCACAAAAATAATCTTCCGGATATAACTCACCATTGAGGATATTAAGGATGAATAGGTAGACGGCCCCGCCCGAGGGTGGGCGCGGAGAGTAGACCACGTGACCAGAGTCCAACCGGAAGGTGAGCGGCTCTTCTATCCGTACGGTATAATTAGCAAGATCTTCTTCCGTTATGATGCCACCTAGAGCACAGATTAAAATGCAGGTTTAACGTTTTATAATTAAACAATGAGGCCTTGGTATACCCTCAGGCAGTTTGAAATGCGGATAGTGACTTGAAGAATATGCTGACCGTGCCTTTATGTGGCTCTAGGAAATGGTGGAGTAGTCTTTTATGCATTGTCAACCAACAGTGGACTTAGGACTGCAGGCGTATCGTACCAATGAACGCCTCCCTTGGACGTTAGCAGAGGACTGATTGACAAAACGTTCGAGGTGAATAATATTGCTGCTGAACATGTGACCTAGGAAGTCGAAAAAAGGGGGTTCCATAGTATCACAAAGCAATTCGCAGCAAAATAACCGTCGCGTTAACGGACATGGGGCGCGAGTTTTGGACCTACAAACCAGAAACGAGGGACCTCCTACGCAGCCACATACCACTTGGGTGGTTTGCTGAAGTCTCCTCGATGGTGAAACCCATCATGTATCTCCTGGTTGAATGTTCCAGCAAGGTCACCGTGACAGTAAACCCATTTAAGCGGACTGCTGTGAAACATATTGAGTGCATTTTCTTTGGTGAGGAAAGTTCAATTACATTAATGCTTTGTAGAACAAAATTAATGTTTTGTGTAAAAAAACTTGAAATTGATTATTGTTTACATATCTTTATGAACCCAACGAAGTACATTAAACTTATCATGCGTAATAATATATACAAATGTCATTTTGTTTTCATTTAAAATGTGTATTAATCTTAAATTTAAAAGTTAGCGGTAAATATAAGATTTAATTATTATTGATCATATTCATTATTCTGTGTTCGTTCAAGGACGATGTTTTCCACTTGTAAACATCATTGGCTCCAAGACCGCTCAACGTGCATCACGCGTTTGATTGCGCGCCAAGACCGCTCAACGTGCATCACGCGTTTGATTGCGCGCCAAGACCGCTCAACGTGCATCACGCGTTTGATTGCGCGCCAAAACCATAAAAAGATAAAAGGTTATTACGCACGCGAGTAGCAGTTGAAAATGTATAGTTAGGCTGTAGTAGACTTAAGAAACGCAAATCGAAATCAGTTGTCGTTAGATCTACTTTTTGACATGACATGACATGTTTAAAGAATTAATGCGCCGGGGTTACGAAATGGGACGTATGCGGTTTAAAATAGTGCGATTTCAAAGACCTCTTTACTTGAATCATAAAAGTACAACCTTAATGTGAATTTAAAGCAAGCCTAAGAATCTTAAATAAATTTTGGTGAGGAAATGAGGGGAGTATATAGTTATAGATCATTACGCAGAGAACGGAAATATGGTGCCTAAAAGACACTGCCTCACTTTCTACTACAAATAGTAAAATTATCTTCAGTCAACATCGGGTTTCATTTAATTAACTTTACACCAGCAATACACTTGCGAGATGAAAGATGCTAGCGCTCGTTCGTTTTTATTATTTGATCTAGGGGCTTAACTAGAAAATAAAGCCACAGTTTCGAAACATCCTTACACGTGCATGTTTTCATAGCAAACATGTTTCATGCTTATATTATTATCGCATGTCCAGAATTGATTTGCGGGACGATACAACCAAACTATGTCAATGTTCCTAACCTGCGTCCTGTATATCTGCAGCGATATTAGCCGAGAGGCTCCCATTATAGAAGGCGTCCGATCCCTCTTCCGCTATAGTTTCTAGGGTCTGGGCTAGTTTAGGGGCCTTCATCGTCTCCCCCTTCTTATAAATGCCGTTGGTTGCTGGGTTGGTTAGGAGATCGCTGAAGCATAAATCTAAGTAAGCTAATAGTTCATGCACTTGGACGTATCGAACAAAGTAATCAGCGAAATTTAGAAAAAAAACAATCGCAAGACGTTTAGTTTTAGTTCAGTATTTGTATTTGCATAATATTAGCCTGAGCCACAAAAAGTTAATTCATTCATTCAAGTGCCATACATGGGCAGTGTATATAATTTCTTACCGTAAATTCGGAAAATCGGGAAAGAATCTGCTGGTACTTCTAATCGCAGCCTCCAGTGCGTTTCCAACTTTAAATCCCTCTTTACAAAGTTTAATTGCTGGCTGTAGAAGTTGTTTCCATGGCAACCGCCCACCCAGCTTCCACGCCTTATATAGACCTTTTATTTCTCCAGGAATACCGATGGCCAATCCACCTAAAGGAGAAAAAGGTTTACATACATTTTTGTTCCATAACATGTACGTTTTGTTTCTATATTGCGACCTGCGCGTAACCCTGCAATCGCCTGTACTCCGAAAAGTACGATTTGCGCATAACTTTGCAACCGGCAAACCTCGTACCTCGCCAGTTAAAATTATTAAAGCCTAACCACTCAAAGTTTTCTGGAATGACGATTGTGCCTAGCTTACATCGCCGATCACTTCTTGATGTTGTTTGCTCAATATGATTGCGATATTTATTGGTCAGTACGATAACGCCTCACTACGCGATATTTATTGGTCAGCACGATTGCGCCTCACTACGCGATGTTTTCTGGTCAGAACGATTGCGCCACACTAGCCGATGTTTTCTGGTCAATACGATTGCGCCACACTACTCGATGTTTTCTGGTCAATACGATTGCGCCTCACTACTCGATGTTTTCTGGTCAATACGATTGTGCCTCACTACTCGGTGTGTTCGGGGCAATACGATTGCGCCACACTACTCGATGTTTTCTGGCCACTTTGATTGCGCCACACTATTCGATGTTTTCTGGTCAATAAGATTGCGCCTCACTACTCGATGTTTTCATGTCAATACGATTGCGCCACACAACCCGATGTTTTCAGGCCAATTCGATTGCGCCACACTATTCGATGTTTTAAGGTCAATACGATTGCGCCTCACTACTCGATGTTTTCGGGTCAATACGATTACGCCTCACTACTCGATGTTTTCTAGTCAATACGATTGCGCCTCACTACTCGATGTTTTCTAGTCAATACGATTGCGCCTCACCACTCGATATTTTCTGTCAATACGATTGTGCCTCACCACTCGATGTTTTCTGGTCAATACTATTGCGCCTCACCACTCGATGTTTTCAGGTCAATACGATTGCGCCTCACAACTCGATGTTTCGCTACTCGATGTTTTCAAGTCAATACGATTGTGCCTCACCACTCGATGTTTTCTGGTCAATACGATTGTGCCTCACTACTCGATGTTTTCTAGTCAATACGATTGTGCCTCACCTCTCGATAATTTATAGTCAATACGATTGTGCCTCACTACTCGATGTTTTCTGGTCAATACGATTGTGACTCACCACTCGATGTTTTCCAGACAATACGATTATGCCTCACCACTCATGCTTTCTAGTCAATACGATTGTTCCTCGCTACTCGATGTTTACAGGTCAATACGACTGTGCATCGATATTCGATGTTTTCTAGTCAATACGACTGTGCCTCGCTACTCGATGTTTTCTAGTCAACACGATTGTCCCTCGCTACTCGATGTATACAGGTCAATACGACTGTGCCTCGCTACTCGATGTTTTCTGGTCAAAACGATTGTCCCTCGCTACTCGATGTTTACAGGTCAATACGACTGTGCATCGATATTCGATGTTTTCTAGTCAATACGACTGTGCCTTGCTACTCGATGTTTACAGGTCAATACGACTGTGCCTCGCTACTCGATGTTTTCTAGTCAATACGACTGTGCCTTGCTACTCGATGTTTACAGGTCAATACGACTGTGCCTCGATATTCGATGTTTTCTAGTCAATACGACTGTGCCTTGCTACTCGATGTTTACAGGTCAATACGACTGTGCCTCGCTACTCGATGTTTTCTAGTCAATACGACTGTGCCTTGCTACTCGATGTTTACAGGTCAATACGACTGTGCCTCGCTACTCGATGTTTTCTGGTCAATACGATAGTGCCTCGCTACTCGATGTTTCCAGGTCAATACGATTGTGCTTCGCTACTCGATGTTTATAGGTCAATACGATTACGCCTCTTTACTTGATGTTTTCATGTCAATACGATTGTGCCTCGCTACTCGATGTTTTCAGGTCAATACGATTGTGCCTCACTACTCGATGGTTTCTAATCAATACGATTGCGCCTCACTACTCGATGTTTTCTGGTCAGTACGAGTGTGCCTTACCACTCGATGTTTTCTGGTCAATACGATTGTGCATCACTACTCGACGTTTTCTGGTTAATACGATTATGCCTCACTACTCGATGTTTTCTGGTCAATACGATTGTGCCTTACCACTCGATGTTTTCTGGTCAATACGATTGCGCATCACTACTTGATTTGTTAGGGTCAATACAATTGCGCCTCACTGCTCGATGTTTTCAGGTCAATACGATTGTGGCTCACTACTCGATGGGTTCTAATCAATACGATTGCGCCTCACTACTCGATGTTTTCTGGTCAATACGATTGTGCCTTACCACTCGATGTTTTCTGGTCAATACGATTTTGCATCACTACTCGACGTTTTCTGGTCAATAGGATTATGCCTCACTACTCGATGTTTTCTGGTCAATACGATTGTGCCTCACAACTCGATGTTTTCAGGTCAATACGATTGTGCCTCACTACTCGATGTTTTCTGGTCAATACGATTGTCCCTGACTACTCGATGTTTTCTGGTCAATACGATTATGCCTCACTACTCGATGTTTTCAGGTCAATACGATTGTGCCTCACTTCTCGATGTATTCTGGTCAATACGATTGCGCCTCACTACTTGATGTTTTCATGTCAATACGATTATGCCTAGCTACTCGATGTTTTCTAGTCAATACGATTGTGCCTCACTACTCGCTGTTTTCAGGTCAATACGATTGTGCCTCACCACTCGATGTGTTCGGGGCAATACGATTGCGTCTCACTACTCCATGTTTCAGGTCAATACGATTGCGCCTCACTACTCGATGTTTTATAGTCAATACGATTGCGCCTCACCACTCGATGCTTACAGGTCAATACGATTGCGCCTCACAACTCGATGTGTTCAGGTCAATACGATTGCGCCTCACTATTTGATGCTTACAGGTCAATACGATTGCGCCTCACCACTCGATGTTTATAGGTCAATACAATTATACCTCACTACTCGATGTTTTCTGGTCAATACGCTTGTGCCTCACCACTCGATGTTTTCAGGTCAAAACGATTATGCCTCACAACTCGATGCTTACAGGTCAATACAACTGCGCCTCACCACTCGATGTTTACAGGTCAAAACGATTGTACCTCGCTACTCGATGTTTCCAGGTCAATACGACTGTGCCTCGATATTCGATGTTTTCTAGTCAATACGACTGTGCCTCGCTACCATATGTTTACAGGTCAATACGATTGTGACTCACCACTCGATGTTTTCCAGACAATACGATTATGCCTCGCTACTCGATGTTTCCAGGTCAATACGATTATGCCTGGCTACTCGATCTTTATAGGTCAATACGATTACGCCTCTTTACTTAATGTTTTCATGTCAATACGATTGTGCCTCGCTACTCGATGGTTTCTGGTCAATACGATTGTGGCTCACTACTCGCTGTTTTCAGGTCAATACGATTGTGCCTCGCTACTCGATGTTTAAAGGTCAATACGATTGTGCCTCACTACTCGATGTTTTCTGGTCAATACGATTGTGGCTCACTACTCGATGTTTTCAGGTCAATACGATTGTGCCTCGCTACTCGATGTTTTCTGGTCAATACGATTGCGCCTCACTACTCGATGTTTTCAGGTCAATACGATTGCGCCTTACTCGATGTTTTCAGGTCAATACGATTGTGCCTCACTTCTCGATGTATTCTGGTCAATACGATTGGGCATCACTACTTGATGTTTTCATGTCAATACGATAATGCCTCACTACTCGATGTTATCTGTCAATACGATTGTGCCTCACTACTCGATGTTTTCAGGTCAATACGATTGTGCCTCGCTACTCGATGTTTAAAGGTCAATACGATTGTGCCTCACTACTCGATGTTTTCTGGTCAATACGATTGTGCCTCACCACTCGATGCTTTCTGGTCAATACGATTATTCCTCACTACTCGATGTTTTCTGGTCAACACGATTATGCCTCACTACTCGATGTTTCAGATCAATACGATTGCGCCTCACTACTCGATGTTTTCTGGTCAATACGAGTGCGTCTCAATACTCGATGTTTTCAGGTCAATACGATTGCGCCTAACTACTCGATGTTTTATAATCAATACGATTGTGCCTCACTACTCGATGTTTTCTGGTCAATACGATTGTGCCTCACTACTCGATGTTTTCTAGTCAATACGACTGTGCCTCACTACTCGATGTTTACAGGTCAATACGATTGCGTCTCACTACTCGACGTTTCAGGTCAATACGATTGCGCCTCACTACTTTATGTTTCATGTGAATACGATTGCGTCTCAATACTTGATGTTTCAGGTCAATACGATTGCGCAACACTACTTGATCTTTCATGTCAATACGATTGCGTTTCACTACTCGATCTTTCATTTCAATACGATTGCGCCTCACTACTCGATGTTTCAGGTCAATACGATTGTGCCTCGCTACTCGATGTTTTCTCGTCAATACGTTTGCGCCTCTCTACTCGATGTTTTCTGGTCAATACGATTGCGCCTCATAACTCGATGTTTTCTGGTCAATACGATTGCGCCTCACCACTCGATGTTTTCAGGTCAATACGATTGCGCCTCAAATCTCGATGTTTTCTGGTCAATACGATTGCGCCTCACCACTCGATGTTTTCTGGTCAATACGATTGCGCCTCACTACTCGATCTTTCATGTCAATACGATTGCGTTTCACTATTCGATCTTTCATTTCAATACGATGTTTTCTGGTCAATACGATTGTGCCTCGCTACTCGATGTTTTCTGGTCAATACGATTATGCCTCACAACTCGATGCTTAAAGGTCAATACGATTGCCTCGCTACTCGATGTTTTCTGGTCAATACGATTGCGCCTCACTACTTGATGTTTTCATGTCAATACGATTATGCCTAGCTACTCGATGTTTTCTAGTCAATACGATTGTGCCTCACTTCTCGATGTATTCTGGTCAATACGATTGCGCATCACTACTTGATGTTTTCATGTCAATACTATTATGCCTAGCTACTCGATGTTTTCTAGTCAATACGATTGTGCCTCACTACTCGCTGTTTTCAGGTCAATACGAGTGTGCCTCACCACTCGATGTGTTCGGGGCAATACGATTGCGTCTCACTACTCCATGTTTCAGGTCAATACGATTGCGCCTCACTACTCGATGTTTTATAGTCAATACGATTGCGCCTCACCACTCGATGCTTACAGGTCAATACGATTGCGCCTCACAACTCGATGTGTTCAGGTCAATACGATTGCGCCTCACTATTTGATGCTTACAGGTCAATACGATTGCGCCTCACCACTCGATGTTTATAGGTCAATACAATTATACCTCACTACTCGATGTTTTCTGGTCAATACGCTTGTGCCTCACCACTCGATGTTTTCAGGTCAAAACGATTATGCCTCACAACTCGATGCTTACAGGTCAATACAACTGCGCCTCACCACTCGATGTTTACAGGTCAAAACGATTGTACCTCGCTACTCGATGTTTCCAGGTCAATACGACTGTGCCTCGATATTCGATGTTTTCTAGTCAATACGACTGTGCCTCGCTACCATATGTTTACAGGTCAATACGATTGTGACTCACCACTCGATGTTTTCCAGACAATACGATTATGCCTCGCTACTCGATGTTTCCAGGTCAATACGATTATGCCTGGCTACTCGATCTTTATAGGTCAATACGATTACGCCTCTTTACTTAATGTTTTCATGTCAATACGATTGTGCCTCGCTACTCGATGGTTTCTGGTCAATACGATTGTGGCTCACTACTCGCTGTTTTCAGGTCAATACGATTGTGCCTCGCTACTCGATGTTTAAAGGTCAATACGATTGTGCCTCACTACTCGATGTTTTCTGGTCAATACGATTGTGGCTCACTACTCGATGTTTTCAGGTCAATACGATTGTGCCTCGCTACTCGATGTTTTCTGGTCAATACGATTGCGCCTCACTACTCGATGTTTTCAGGTCAATACGATTGCGCCTTACTCGATGTTTTCAGGTCAATACGATTGTGCCTCACTTCTCGATGTATTCTGGTCAATACGATTGGGCATCACTACTTGATGTTTTCATGTCAATACGATAATGCCTCACTACTCGATGTTATCTGTCAATACGATTGTGCCTCACTACTCGATGTTTTCAGGTCAATACGATTGTGCCTCGCTACTCGATGTTTAAAGGTCAATACGATTGTGCCTCACTACTCGATGTTTTCTGGTCAATACGATTGTGCCTCACCACTCGATGCTTTCTGGTCAATACGATTATTCCTCACTACTCGATGTTTTCTGGTCAACACGATTATGCCTCACTACTCGATGTTTCAGATCAATACGATTGCGCCTCACTACTCGATGTTTTCTGGTCAATACGAGTGCGTCTCAATACTCGATGTTTTCAGGTCAATACGATTGCGCCTAACTACTCGATGTTTTATAATCAATACGATTGTGCCTCACTACTCGATGTTTTCTGGTCAATACGATTGTGCCTCACTACTCGATGTTTTCTAGTCAATACGACTGTGCCTCACTACTCGATGTTTACAGGTCAATACGATTGCGTCTCACTACTCGACGTTTCAGGTCAATACGATTGCGCCTCACTACTTTATGTTTCATGTGAATACGATTGCGTCTCAATACTTGATGTTTCAGGTCAATACGATTGCGCAACACTACTTGATCTTTCATGTCAATACGATTGCGTTTCACTACTCGATCTTTCATTTCAATACGATTGCGCCTCACTACTCGATGTTTCAGGTCAATACGATTGTGCCTCGCTACTCGATGTTTTCTCGTCAATACGTTTGCGCCTCTCTACTCGATGTTTTCTGGTCAATACGATTGCGCCTCATAACTCGATGTTTTCTGGTCAATACGATTGCGCCTCACCACTCGATGTTTTCAGGTCAATACGATTGCGCCTCAAATCTCGATGTTTTCTGGTCAATACGATTGCGCCTCACCACTCGATGTTTTCTGGTCAATACGATTGCGCCTAACTACTCGATCTTTCATGTCAATACGATTGCGTTTCACTATTCGATCTTTCATTTCAATACGATGTTTTCTGGTCAATACGATTGTGCCTCGCTACTCGATGTTTTCTGGTCAATACGATTATGCCTCACAACTCGATGCTTAAAGGTCAATACGATTGCCTCGCTACTCGATGTTTTCTGGTCAATACGATTGCGCCTCACAACTCGATGTTTTCAGGTCAATACGATTGCGCCTCACTACTCGATGTTTTTTCGTCAATACGATTGCGCCTCACTACTCGATGTTTTCTCGTCAATACGTTTGCGCCTCTCTACTCGATGTTTTCTGGTCAATACGATTGCGCCTCACAACTCGATGTATTCTGGTCAATACGATTGCGCCTCAACACTCGATGTTTTCAGGTCAATACGATTGCGCCTCACATCTCGATGTTTTCTGGTCAATACGATTGCGCCTCACCACTCGATGTTTTCTGGTCAATACGATTGCGCCTCACTACTCCATCTTTCATGTCAATACGATTGCGTTTCAGTACTCGATCTTTCATTTCAATACGATGTTTTCTGGTCAATACGATTGTGCCTCGCTACTCGATGTTTTCTGGTCAATACAATTATGCCTCACAACTCAATGCTTAAAGGTCAATACGATTGCCTCGCTACTCGATGTTTTCTGGTCAATACGATTGCGCCTCACAACTCGATGTTTTCAGGTCAATACAATTGCGCCTCACTACTCGATGTTTTCTCGTCAATACGATTGCGCCTCACTACTCGATGTTTTCTCGTCAATACGTTTGCGTCTCTCTACTCGATGTTTTCTGGTCAATACGATTGCGCCTCACCACTCGATGTTTTCTGGTGAATACGATTGCGCCTCACCACTCGATGTTTTCAGGTCAATACGATTGCGCCTCACATCTCGATGTTTTCTGGTCAATCCGATTGCGCCTCACCACTCGATGTTTTCTGGTCAATACGATTGCGCCTCACTACTCGATCTTTCATGTCAATACGATTGCGTTTCACTACTCGATCTTTCATTTCAATACGATTGCGCCTCACCACTCGATGTTTCAGGTCAATACGATTGTGCCTCACTACTCGATGTTTCAGGTCAATACGATTGCGCCTCGCTACTCGATGTCCTCAGGTCAATACGATTGCGCCTCACCGCTCGATGTTTCAGGTCAATACGATTGCGCCTCGCTACTCGATGTTTCAAGTCAATACGATTGCGCCTCACTACTCGATGTTTCAGGACAATACGATTATGCCTCGCTACTCAATGTTTTCTAGTCAATACGATTGTGCCTCACTATTCGATGTTTTCTGGTCAATACGATTGTGCCTCGCTACTCGATGTTTTCTGGTCAATACGATTATGCCTCACAACTCGATGCTTACAGGTCAATACGATTGCCTCACTACTCGATGTTTTCTGGTCAATACGATTGCGCCTCACAACTCAATGTTTTCAGGTCAATACGATTGCGCCTCACTACTCGATGTTTTCTCGTCTATACGATTGCGCCTCTCTACTCGATGTTTTCTGGTCAATACGATTGCGCCTCACAACTCGATGTTTTCTGGTCAATACGATTGCGCCTCACCACTCGATGTTTTCAGGTCAATACGATTGCGCCTCACCACTCGATGTTTTCTGGTCAATACGATTGCGCCTCACCACTCGATGTTTTCTGGTCAATACGATTGCGCCTCACTACTCGATGTTTTCAGGTCAATACGATTGCGCCTCACAACTCGATGTTTTCAGGTCATTACGACTGCACGTCACCACTCGATGTTTTCTGTTCAATACGATTGCGCCTTACCTCTCGATGTTTTCTGGTCAATACGATTGCGCCTCACTTCTCGATGTTATCTCGTCAATACGATTGCACCTCACTACTCGATGTTTTCTCGTCAATACGATTGCGCCTCACCACTCGATGTTTTCTGGTCAATACGATTGTGCCTCCCCACTCGATGTTTTCTGGTCAATACGATTGCGCCTCACTATTCGATGTTATCTCGTCAATACGATTGCACCTCACTACTCGATGTTTTCTCGTCAATACGATTGCGCCTCACTTCTCGATGTTTTCTAGTCAATACGATTGCGCCTCATCTCTCCATGTTTTCTGGTCAATAATATTGCGCCTCACTACTCGATGTTATCTCGTCAATACGATTGCGCCTCACTACTCGATGTTTTCTCGTCAATACGATTGCGCCTCAATACTCGATGTTCCCTCGTCAATACGATTGCGCCTCACTTCTCGATGTTTTCAGGTCAATACGATTGCGCCTCACTACTAGTTGTTTTCAGGTCAATACGATTGCGCCACACTACTCGATGTTTTCTCGTCAATACGATTGCGCCTCACTACTCGATGTTTTCAGGTCAATACGATTGCGCCTCACATCTCGATGTTTTCTGGTCAATACGATTGCGCCTCACCACTCGATGTTTTCTGGTCAATACGATTGTGCCTCCCCACTCGATGTTTTCTGGTCAATACGATTGCGCCTCACTACTCGATGTTTTCTGGTCAATACGACTGCGCCTCACCATTCGAAGTTTTCTGGTCAATACGATTGCGCCTCACCTCTCGATGTTTTCTGGTCAATACGATTGCGCCTCCCTACTTGATTCTTACAGGTCAATACGATTGCGCCTCACCACTCGATCTTTATGGTTCACTACGATTATGCCTCACTACTCGATGTTTTCTGTTCAATACGCTTGTGCCTCACCACTCGATGTTTTCTGGTCAAAACGATTATGCCTCACAACTCGATGCTTACAAGTCAATACAATTGCGCCTCGCCACTCGATGTTTTCTTGTCAATACGATAGCGCCTCACAACTCGATGGTTTCAGGTCAATACCATTGCGCCTCCCTACTCGATGCTTACAGGTCAATACGATTGCGCCTCACCACTCGATGCTTACAGGTCAATACGAATGTGCCTCAATCCTCGATGCTTACAATTCAATACGATTGTGCCTTACTACTCGATGCTTACAGGTCAATACGATTGCGCCTCACTACTCGATGCTTACAGGTCAATACAATTGCTCCTCCCTACTTGATGTTTTCAAGTCAAAACGATTGCGCCTCCCTACTCGATGTGTTCTCGTCAATACGACTGCGCCTCACTACTCGATGTTATCTCGTCAATACGATTGCGCCTCACTTCTCGATGTTATCTCGTCAATACGATTGCGCCTCACTACTCGATGTTATCTCGTCAATACGATTGCGCCTCACCACTCGATGTTTTTACGTCAATACGATTGCGACTCTACTCGGTGTTTTCAGGTCAATACGATTGCGCCTCACTACTCGATGTTATCTCGTCAATACGATTGCGCCTCACTACTCGATGCTTTCTCGTCAATACGATTGCGCCTCACTTCTCGATGTTTTCTCGTCAATACGATTTCGCCTCTCTACTCGGTGTTTTCTCGTCAATACGATTGCGCCACACTACTCGATGTTTTCTCGTCATGACGCTCCTCTACTCGATGTTTTCAGGTCTATACGATTGCGCCTCACCACTCAATGTTTTCTGGTCAATACGATTGCGCCTCACCACTTAAAGTTTTCTAGTCAATACGATTGCGCATAACTACTCGATGTTTCCTGGTCAATACGATTGCGCCTCACTACTCGATGTTTTGAGGTCAATACGATTGCGCCTCACCGCTCAATGTGTTCTGGTCAATACCATTGCGCCTCCCTACTCGATGTTTTAGATCAAAACGATTGCGCCTCCATACTCGTTGTTTTCAGGTCAATACGATTGCGCATCACTACTCGATGTTTTCTAGTCAATACGATTGCGCCTCACTACTCGATGTTTTCTAGTCAATACGATTGCGCCTCACCACTCGATATTTTCTGTCAATACGATTGTGCCTCACCACTCGATGTTTTCTGGTCAATACGATTGTGCCTCACCACTCGATGTTTTCAGGTCAATACGATTGCGCCTCACAACTCGATGTTTCGCTACTCGATGTTTTCAAGTCAATACGATTGTGCCTCACCACTCGATGTTTTCTGGTCAATACGATTGTGCCTCACTACTCGATGTTTTCTAGTCAATACGATTGTGCCTCACCTCTCGATAATTTGTAGTCAATACGATTGTGCCTCACTACTCGATGTTTTCTGGTCAATACGATTGTGACTCACCACTCGATGTTTTCCAGACAATACGATTATGCCTCACCACTCATGCTTTCTAGTCAATACGATTGTTCCTCGCTACTCGATGTTTACAGGTCAATACGACTGTGCATCGATATTCGATGTTTTCTAGTCAATACGATTGTGCCTCGCTACTCGATGTTTTCTAGTCAACACGATTGTCCCTCGCTACTCGATGTTTACAGGTCAATACGACTGTGCCTCGCTACTCGATGTTTTCTGGTCAAAACGATTGTCCCTCGCTACTCGATGTTTACAGGTCAATACGACTGTGCATCGATATTCGATGTTTTCTAGTCAATACGACTGTGCCTTGCTACTCGATGTTTACAGGTCAATACGACTGTGCCTCGCTACTCGATGTTTTCTAGTCAATACGACTGTGCCTTGCTACTCGATGTTTACAGTTCAATACGACTGTGCCTCGATATTCGATGTTTTCTAGTCAATACGACTGTGCCTTGCTACTCGATGTTTACAGGTCAATACGACTGTGCCTCGCTACTCGATGTTTTCTAGTCAATACGACTGTGCCTTGCTACTCGATGTTTACAGGTCAATACGACTGTGCCTCGCTACTCGATGTTTTCTGGTCAATACGATAGTGCCTCGCTACTCGATGTTTCCAGGTCAATACGATTGTGCTTCGCTACTCGATGTTTATAGGTCAATACGATTACGCCTCTTTACTTGATGTTTTCATGTCAATACGATTGTGCCTCGCTACTCGATGTTTTCAGGTCAATACGATTGTGCCTCACTACTCGATGGTTTCTAATCAATACGATTGCGCCTCACTACTCGATGTTTTCTGGTCAGTACGAGTGTGCCTTACCACTCGATGTTTTCTGGTCAATACGATTGTGCATCACTACTCGACGTTTTCTGGTTAATACGATTATGCCTCACTACTCGATGTTTTCTGGTCAATACGATTGTGCCTTACCACTCGATGTTTTCTGGTCAATACGATTGCGCATCACTACTTGATTTGTTAGGGTCAATACAATTGCGCCTCACTGCTCGATGTTTTCAGGTCAATACGATTGTGGCTCACTACTCGATGGGTTCTAATCAATACGATTGCGCCTCACTACTCGATGTTTTCTGGTCAATACGATTGTGCCTTACCACTCGATGTTTTCTGGTCAATACGATTTTGCATCACTACTCGACGTTTTCTGGTCAATAGGATTATGCCTCACTACTCGATGTTTTCTGGTCAATACGATTGTGCCTCACAACTCGATGTTTTCAGGTCAATACGATTGTGCCTCACTACTCGATGTTTTCTGGTCAATACGATTGTCCCTGACTACCCGATGTTTTCTGGTCAATACGATTATGCCTCACTACTCGATGTTTTCAAGTCAATACGATTGTGCCTCACTTCTCGATGTATTCTGGTCAATACGATTGCGCCTCACTACTTGATGTTTTCATGTCAATACGATTATGCCTAGCTACTCGATGTTTTCTAGTCAATACGATTGTGCCTCACTACTCGCTGTTTTCAGGTCAATACGATTGTGCCTCGCCACTCGATGTGTTCGGGGCAATACGATTGCGTCTCACTACTCCATGTTTCAGGTCAATACGATTGCGCCTCACTACTCGATGTTTTATAGTCAATACGATTGCGCCTCACCACTCGATGTTTTCTTGTCAATACGATTGCGCCTCACAACTCGATGTGTTCAGGTCAATACGATTGCGCCTCACTATTTGATGCTTACAGGTCAATACGATTGCGCCTCACCACTCGATGTTTATAGGTCAATACAATTATACCTCACTACTCGATGTTTTCTGGTCAATCCGCTTGTGCCTCACCACTCGATGTTTTCAGGTCAAAACGATTATGCCTCACAACTCGATGCTTACAGGTCAATACAACTGTGCCTCACCACTCGATGTTTACAGGTCAAAACGATTGTACCTCGCTACTCGATGTTTCCAGGTCAATACGACTGTGCCTCGATATTCGATGTTTTCTAGTCAATACCACTGTGCCTCGCTACCATATGTTTACAGGTCAATACGATTGTGACTCACCACTCGATGTTTTCCAGACAATACGATTGTGCCTCGCTACTCGATGTTTTCTGGTCAATACGATTATGCCTGGCTACTCGATCTTTATAGGTCAATACGATTACGCCTCTTTACTTGATGTTTTCATGTCAATACGATTGTGCCTCGCTACTCGATGGTTTCTGGTCAATACGATTGTGGCTCACTACTCGCTGTTTTCAGGTCAATACGATTGTGCCTCGCTACTCGATGTTTAAAGGTCAATACGATTGTGCCTCACTACTCGATGTTTTCTGGTCAATACGATTGTGGCTCACTACTCGATGTTTTCAGGTCAATACGATTGTGCCTTGCTACTCGATGTTTTCTGGTCAATACGATTGCGCCTCACTACTCGATGTTTTCAGGTCAATACGATTGTGGCTCACTACTCGATGTTTTCAGGTCAATACGATTGTGGCTCACTACTCGATGTTTTCAGGTCAATACGATTGTGCCTCACTTCTCGATGTATTCTGGTCAATACGATTGCGCATCACTACTTGATGTTTTCATGTCAATACGATTATGCCTCACTACTCGATGTTATCTGTCAATACGATTGTGCCTCACTACTCGATGTTTTCAGGTCAATACGATTGTGCCTCGCTACTCGATGTTTAAAGGTCAATACGATTGTGCCTCACTACTCGATGTTTTCTGGTCAATACGATTGTGCCTCACCACTCGATGCTTTCTGGTCAATACGATTATTCCTCACTACTCGATGTTTTCTGGTCAACACGATTATGCCTCACTACTCGATGTTTCAGATCAATACGATTGCGCCTCACTACTCGATGTTTTCTGGTCAATACGAGTGCGTCTCAATACTCGATGTTTTCAGGTCAATACGATTGCGCCTAACTACTCGATGTTTTATAATCAATACGATTGTGCCTCACTACTCGATGTTTTCTGGTCAATACGATTGTGCCTCACTACTCGATGTTTTCTAGTCAATACGACTGTGCCTCACTACTCGATGTTTACAGGTCAATACGATTGCGTCTCACTACTCGACGTTTCAGGTCAATACGATTGCGCCTCACTACTTTATGTTTCATGTGAATACGATTGCGTCTCAATACTTGATGTTTCAGGTCAATACGATTGCGCAACACTACTTGATCTTTCATGTCAATACGATTGCGTTTCACTACTCGATCTTTCATTTCAATACGATTGCGCCTCACTACTCGATGTTTCAGGTCAATACGATTGTGCCTCGCTACTCGATGTTTTCTCGTCAATACGTTTGCGCCTCTCTACTCGATGTTTTCTGGTCAATACGATTGCGCCTCATAACTCGATGTTTTCTGGTCAATACGATTGCGCCTCACCACTCGATGTTTTCAGGTCAATACGATTGCGCCTCAAATCTCGATGTTTTCTGGTCAATACGATTGCGCCTCACCACTCGATGTTTTCTGGTCAATACGATTGCGCCTCACTACTCGATCTTTCATGTCAATACGATTGCGTTTCACTATTCGATCTTTCATTTCAATACGATGTTTTCTGGTCAATACGATTGTGCCTCGCTACTCGATGTTTTCTGGTCAATACGATTATGCCTCACAACTCGATGCTTAAAGGTCAATACGATTGCCTCGCTACTCGATGTTTTCTGGTCAATACGATTGCGCCTCACAACTCGATGTTTTCAGGTCAATACGATTGCGCCTCACTACTCGATGTTTTTTCGTCAATACGATTGCGCCTCACTACTCGATGTTTTCTCGTCAATACGTTTGCGCCTCTCTACTCGATGTTTTCTGGTCAATACGATTGCGCCTCACAACTCGATGTATTCTGGTCAATACGATTGCGCCTCAACACTCGATGTTTTCAGGTCAATACGATTGCGCCTCACATCTCGATGTTTTCTGGTCAATACGATTGCGCCTCACCACTCGATGTTTTCTGGTCAATACGATTGCGCCTCACTACTCCATCTTTCATGTCAATACGATTGCGTTTCAGTACTCGATCTTTCATTTCAATACGATGTTTTCTGGTCAATACGATTGTGCCTCGCTACTCGATGTTTTCTGGTCAATACAATTATGCCTCACAACTCAATGCTTAAAGGTCAATACGATTGCCTCGCTACTCGATGTTTTCTGGTCAATACGATTGCGCCTCACAACTCGATGTTTTCAGGTCAATACAATTGCGCCTCACTACTCGATGTTTTCTCGTCAATACGATTGCGCCTCACTACTCGATGTTTTCTCGTCAATACGTTTGCGTCTCTCTACTCGATGTTTTCTGGTCAATACGATTGCGCCTCACCACTCGATGTTTTCTGGTGAATACGATTGCGCCTCACCACTCGATGTTTTCAGGTCAATACGATTGCGCCTCACATCTCGATGTTTTCTGGTCAATCCGATTGCGCCTCACCACTCGATGTTTTCTGGTCAATACGATTGCGCCTCACTACTCGATCTTTCATGTCAATACGATTGCGTTTCACTACTCGATCTTTCATTTCAATACGATTGCGCCTCACCACTCGATGTTTCAGGTCAATACGATTGTGCCTCACTACTCGATGTTTCAGGTCAATACGATTGCGCCTCGCTACTCGATGTCCTCAGGTCAATACGATTGCGCCTCACCGCTCGATGTTTCAGGTCAATACGATTGCGCCTCGCTACTCGATGTTTCAAGTCAATACGATTGCGCCTCACTACTCGATGTTTCAGGACAATACGATTATGCCTCGCTACTCAATGTTTTCTAGTCAATACGATTGTGCCTCACTATTCGATGTTTTCTGGTCAATACGATTGTGCCTCGCTACTCGATGTTTTCTGGTCAATACGATTATGCCTCACAACTCGATGCTTACAGGTCAATACGATTGCCTCACTACTCGATGTTTTCTGGTCAATACGATTGCGCCTCACAACTCAATGTTTTCAGGTCAATACGATTGCGCCTCACTACTCGATGTTTTCTCGTCTATACGATTGCGCCTCTCTACTCGATGTTTTCTGGTCAATACGATTGCGCCTCACAACTCGATGTTTTCTGGTCAATACGATTGCGCCTCACAACTCGATGTTTTCAGGTCAATACGATTGCGCCTCACCACTCGATGTTTTCTGGTCAATACGATTGCGCCTCACCACTCGATGTTTTCTGGTCAATACGATTGCGCCTCACTACTCGATGTTTTCAGGTCAATACGATTGCGCCTCACAACTCGATGTTTTCAGGTCATTACGACTGCACGTCACCACTCGATGTTTTCTGTTCAATACGATTGCGCCTTACCTCTCGATGTTTTCTGGTCAATACGATTGCGCCTCACTTCTCGATGTTATCTCGTCAATACGATTGCACCTCACTACTCGATGTTTTCTCGTCAATACGATTGCGCCTCACCACTCGATGTTTTCTGGTCAATACGATTGTGCCTCCCCACTCGATGTTTTCTGGTCAATACGATTGCGCCTCACTATTCGATGTTATCTCGTCAATACGATTGCACCTCACTACTCGATGTTTTCTCGTCAATACGATTGCGCCTCACTTCTCGATGTTTTCTAGTCAATACGATTGCGCCTCATCTCTCCATGTTTTCTGGTCAATAATATTGCGCCTCACTACTCGATGTTATCTCGTCAATACGATTGCGCCTCACTACTCGATGTTTTCTCGTCAATACGATTGCGCCTCAATACTCGATGTTCCCTCGTCAATACGATTGCGCCTCACTTCTCGATGTTTTCAGGTCAATACGATTGCGCCTCACTACTAGTTGTTTTCAGGTCAATACGATTGCGCCACACTACTCGATGTTTTCTCGTCAATACGATTGCGCCTCACTACTCGATGTTTTCAGGTCAATACGATTGCGCCTCACATCTCGATGTTTTCTGGTCAATACGATTGCGCCTCACCACTCGATGTTTTCTGGTCAATACGATTGTGCCTCCCCACTCGATGTTTTCTGGTCAATACGATTGCGCCTCACTACTCGATGTTTTCTGGTCAATACGACTGCGCCTCACCATTCGAAGTTTTCTGGTCAATACGATTGCGCCTCACCTCTCGATGTTTTCTGGTCAATACGATTGCGCCTCCCTACTTGATTCTTACAGGTCAATACGATTGCGCCTCACCACTCGATGTTTATGGTTCACTACGATTATGCCTCACTACTCGATGTTTTCTGTTCAATACGCTTGTGCCTCACCACTCGATGTTTTCTGGTCAAAACGATTATGCCTCACAACTCGATGCTTACAAGTCAATACAATTGCGCCTCGCCACTCGATGTTTTCTTGTCAATACGATAGCGCCTCACAACTCGATGGTTTCAGGTCAATACCATTGCGCCTCCCTACTCGATGCTTACAGGTCAATACGATTGCGCCTCACCACTCGATGCTTACAGGTCAATACGAATGTGCCTCAATCCTCGATGCTTACAATTCAATACGATTGTGCCTTACTACTCGATGCTTACAGGTCAATACGATTGCGCCTCACTACTCGATGCTTACAGGTCAATACAATTGCTCCTCCCTACTTGATGTTTTCAAGTCAAAACGATTGCGCCTCCCTACTCGATGTGTTCTCGTCAATACGACTGCGCCTCACTACTCGATGTTATCTCGTCAATACGATTGCGCCTCACTTCTCGATGTTATCTCGTCAATACGATTGCGCCTCACTACTCGATGTTATCTCGTCAATACGATTGCGCCTCACCACTCGATGTTTTTACGTCAATACGATTGCGACTCTACTCGGTGTTTTCAGGTCAATACGATTGCGCCTCACTACTCGATGTTATCTCGTCAATACGATTGCGCCTCACTACTCGATGCTTTCTCGTCAATACGATTGCGCCTCACTTCTCGATGTTTTCTCGTCAATACGATTTCGCCTCTCTACTCGGTGTTTTCTCGTCAATACGATTGCGCCACACTACTCGATGTTTTCTCGTCATGACGCTCCTCTACTCGATGTTTTCAGGTCTATACGATTGCGCCTCACCACTCAATGTTTTCTGGTCAATACGATTGCGCCTCACCACTTAAAGTTTTCTAGTCAATACGATTGCGCATAACTACTCGATGTTTCCTGGTCAATACGATTGCGCCTCACTACTCGATGTTTTGAGGTCAATACGATCGCGCCTCACCGCTCAATGTGTTCTGGTCAATACCATTGCGCCTCCCTACTCGATGTTTTAGATCAAAACGATTGCGCCTCTATACTCGTTGTTTTCAGGTCAATACGATTGCGCATCACTACTCTATGTTTTCAGGTCAATACGATTGCGCCTCACTACTCGTTGTCCTCAGGTCAATACGATTGCGTCTCCCTTATCGTTGTTTTCAGGTCAATACGATTGCGCCTCACAACTCGATGTTTTCTGGTCAATACGATTGCGCATCATTACTCAATGTTTTCTGGTCAATAAAATTGCGCATCAGTACTCGATGTTTTCTGGTCAATACGATTGCGCATCACTACTTGATTTGTTAGGGTCAATACAATTGCGCCTCATTGCTCGATGTTTTTGGGTCAATACGATTGCGCCTCACTGCTCGATGTTTTCGGGTCAATACGATTTCGCCTCACTACTCGATGTTTTCTGGTCAATACGATTGCGCCTCCCTTTTCGTTGTTTTCAGGTCAATACGATTGCGCCTCCCTACTCTTTGTTTTCATGGCAATTCGATTGCGCCTCCCTTATCGTTGTTACAGGTCAATACGATTGCGCCTCACAACTCGATGTTTTCTGGTCAATACGATTGCGCCTCACTACTCGATGTTTCGGGTCAATACGATTTCGCCTCACTACTCGATGTTTTCTGGTCAATACGATTGCGCCTCCCTTTTCGTTGTTTTCAGGTCAATACGATTGCGCCTCCCTACTCTTTGTTTTCATGGCAATTCGATTGCGCCTCCCTTATCGTTGTTACAGGTCAATACGATTGCGCCTCACAACTCGATGTTTTCTGGTCAATACGATTGCGCCTCACCACTCGATGTTTTCTCGTCAATACGATTTCGCCTCTCTACTCGGTATTTTCTCGTCAATACGATTGCGCCACACTACTCGATGTTTTCTCGTCATGGCGCTCCTCTACTCGATGTTTTCAGGTCTATACGATTGCGCCTCACCACTCAATGCTTTCTGGTCAATACGATTGCGCCTCACCACTTAATGTTTTCTAGTCAATACGATTGCGCATAACTACTCGATGTTTCCTGGTCAATACGATTGCGCCTCACTACTCGATGTTTTCAGATCAATACGATTGCGCCTCACCGCTCAATGTGTTCTGGTCAATACCATTGCGCCTCCCTACTCGATGTTTTAGGTCAAAACGATTGCGCCTCCATACTCGTTGTTTTCAGGTCAATACGATTGCGCATCACTACTCTATGTTTTCAGGTCAATACGATTGCGCCTCACTACTCGTTGTCCTCAGGTCAATACGATTGCGCCTCCCTTATCGTTGTTTTCAGGTCAATACGATTGCGCCTCACAACTCGATGTTTTCTGGTCAATACGATTGCGCATCATTACTCAATGTTTTCTGGTCAATAAAATTGCGCATCAGTACTCGATGTTTTCTGGTCAATACGATTGCGCATCACTACTTGATTTGTTAGGGTCAATACAATTGCGCCTCACTGCTCGATGTTTTTGGGTCAATACGATTGCGCCTCACTGCTCGATGTTTTCGGGTCAATACGATTTCGCCTCACTTCTCGATGTTTTCTGGTCAATACGATTGCGCCTCCATTTTCGTTGTTTTCAGGTCAATACGATTGCGCCTCCCTACTCTTTGTTTTCATGGCAATTCGATTGCGCCACCCTTATCGTTGTTACAGGTCAATACGATTGCGCCTCACAACTCGATGTTTTCTGGTCAATACGATTGCGCATCATTACTCGATGTTTTCTGGTCAATACGACTGCGCATCATTACTCGATGTTTTCTGGTCAGGTCAATACGATTGCGCATCACTACTCGATTTGTTAGGGTCAATACGATTGCGCCTCACTGCTCGATGTTTTTGGGTCAATACGATTGCGCCTCACTGCTCGATGTTTTCGGGTCAATACGATTGCGCCTCACTACTCGATGTTTTCTGGTCAATACGATTGCGCCTTCCTACTCGTTGTTTTCAGGTCAATACGATTGCGCCTTCTTACTCGTTGTTTTCAGGTCAATACGATTGCGCCTTCCTACTCGTTGTTTTCAGGTCAATACGATTGCGCCTTCCTACTCGTTGTTTTCAGGTTAATACGATTGCGCCTCCCTACTCGTTGTTTGCAGGGCAATTCGATTGCGCCTCCCTTTTCGGTGTTTTCAATTCAAAACGATTGCGCCGCACTACTCGTTGTTTTCAGGTCAATACGATTGCGCCTCACTGCTCAATGTTTTCGGGTCAATACGATTGCGCCTCACTACTCGATGTTTTCTGGTCAATACGATTGCGCCTTCCTACTCGTTGTTTTCAGGTCAATACGATTGTGCCTTCCTACTCGTTGTTTTCAGGTTAATACGATTGCGACTCCCTACTCGCTGTTTTCTGGTCAATACGATTGCGCCTCACTTCTCGATGTTTTCAGGTCAATACGATTGCGACTCCCTACTCGCTGTTTTCTGGTCAATACGATTGCGCCTCACTTCTCGATGTTTTCAGGTCAATACGATTGCGCCTCACTACTCGTTGTTTTCAGGTCAATACGATTGCGCCTCACTTCTCGTTGTTTTCAGGTCAATACGATTGCGCCTCACTACTCGTTGTTTTCAGGTTAATACGATTGCGCTGCACTACTCGTTGTTTTCTGGTCAATACGATTGCGCTGCACTACTCGTTGTTTTCAGGTCAATACGATTGCGCTGCACTACTCGATGTTTTCTGGTCAATACGACTGAGCCTCACTTATCGATGTTTTCAGGTCAAAACGATTGCGGCTTACTTCTCGATGTTTGCAGATCAATACAATTGCGCCTGACCACTCCATGTTTTAAGGTCAATACCATTGCGATGTTTTCTGGTCAATACAATTGCGCCTCACTACTCCTTACAATATGGAACTCCATCATTAAAACGTATGGTATTCGCAAGTTTAGCTCTTTTATGTCAATGCCCTAAGCTGACTAATGTTAGTATGTGTTAAGTGTTTCCTCGGCAAATTATGGTGGCATATTACTGCCGTAAGATAACCCGTTAACTATATCACGAATTGTTTCGTGTTTACCACTTTAAGTTAATAATAATTATCTAGCTATCGCATTAATATTCTCGAAACCTTTTCCGTAAGATATATATCATAAGACTAAAAACTGGCTTGAATGTGCCCAGAACTACCACCTGTTAGCTTTAAAAGCTGTAAAACATTAACAGGTTAACTAGTTATGGTTTGCGAATTCCACTTAATAATAACATAGTAACTGGTTAACTAGATTGTGTTACCACTGATCTATGAATGCATTGTTGGCTTTTAGCAGTAACTGGTTATCTAGTTAACTAGATAAGATTCGTGTTGGTTAACACCAAACAATTCGCGAACGCTATCATGTTATCTTTCGGCAGTTATAAGCCACCATAGCAGATAGTTACGATTACTTAGATAATTATGATGTAATTATGCTTTTACTAAAGCGCCTCATTTTCTTGATGATGGCTTATGACGACGAACTCGATTTTTATGTACACTGTTTACCCCCAAAGACTAGTATATCATGTAGAAGTTATACCTGTGACGGAAGATGTGTTCTTTTCGGCGGTGAACATGTCACGGTCGGCTCCCGATGGCGCCTGCTCCCGGGCGTTCACCGTCACCACCTTCCCGGAAGCTCTGTAGAAGTTAACAATCCATGCTCATGCTTGTGGTAAATAGAGCACGGGGCCCACCGTGTATCAGTGTGTTACACGTGCGAACGTTAAAGAACCAGGGTAGTTCGAACAGGGTTACATTCTGATGCACGTGCACATTGCACACACTCTTACACGACTAAGGGGCATAATTCAGAACAGCCACTCTCACTCACACTCCAACCACATTCACGTAAGGGTCACTCAAGTGGTCACTTGAGTGGAACAAGGGTAGTGACACTTAAGTGATCTGTTCGTATTCACACGCCTCGCTAACACTCCACTTCATCAAGTGACCAATACAGTAGAAATACATGTATGTATTCATGATCATATCGGATTATCTATCTAGGGGGTGTTTACATTGTATGTTTACATTATACAATGTAAATTTATGTTTATTTGAGATTTGAATACCTTATTGTTAGAAAAGGCGACAAACAAACGACAATAGTTATTACTCTAAAAGTGAAATTAACATTTTAAAACAATTGGTTGATAAAAAATAAACATTCTGTATTGTAAATAGCTGATGCAAAATGCATGTTTATGTTGTTGTTGTTGTTTTTTTAATATGTAACCGTTTTCCATTGTATCAGTGATTTAAATATGCTTTCGTTTATAATCTTGCGTTTGCAGTCTGCAAAAAGCGGTCTTAGCATTTGAAAATAAAGGATGAAAGTTGAAAACACTTCATAAAAAATAGCACAGGCATAGAATTAGCGAATGAATCTACTTCATATGGGGAAATAACACCTCGGAATGAAAGAGAACTCCATAAATGTACGGAAAATTGGAGGATAATAATAATAATAATAATAATAATAATAATAATAATTTATTAATAATAATAATACACAAGCTCCGAAATGAACATGTTGCGTAAAACGTCAAAGCTACCATGTACGTGAAGTTAGCGGCCTATCGGCATATAGGGGCTAGCGGCGTGAAGTAAGCGGTCTAATAGCATTAGGGCCGAATTCAGAACAACCACTCTCACTCACACTCAATGAATTAATCCTTTGTAATCGCATAACGGTCGAGATATTTTCGAGTGAAAGGTCTATCCGTATTCACAGGTGTGAGTGAGACTCAAGTGTTTTGCGTGAGTGGGACATTTGTGAGTGCTCGGCTAGGCCTTTGCTTTCTTTGGTGGCGGTGAAGAGGGTCGTTTCCATACCATTGACTCAGCTTTTGTTTCAGGGTCATAGAAGTGTAGCCATGTTTCATCGCACGTGACGATTTTATTTAAGAATTGGTCGCCTTCTCTGGCGTGACGTGCCAGAAAGCACTGTGACGTTTCCACGCGCACGTTTTTTTTTTCATTTTCCGACAAAAGTCGCGGCACCCATCGTGCTGAGACTTTCCTCATTCCCAGATCGTTTGTAATTATTTTATGCATTGTGCCGTGCGATAAATCAAACATATCTGCAAGTTCGTCGATGCTTGTTCGTCTGTCGGTAGAAAGCTCGGATGCAACAGCTAGCTTCAATGAGTCACTGGTTACCGGTCTTCCTGCTCGTTTGTCATCGTTGATGTCCTCTCTCCCATTTGAAAATCTCCCGTGCCACTTGTAAACTAAACTTCGCTTACATGATTGTCCGGTGTTTCCCTGGTTCATGAACTTGAGCGTGTCGGTGGGCGTCATTCCGACTCTAACGCAATGCTTAATGACAGTCTGCTTCTCAACGTTATCCATTGACGTCATTTACTTGAAGATAATCCTAGTGTGGGTATTTTAAAAGGTCAGCGCACCGTTGTTGTTTATGGTATGACGTCAAAACTTCGTATATACATGATCGACACGTCAAAGTGACGTCAGTAAAAGTCTCGCCTGAATCACACGCTCTTTTCCCGCAAAAATGACGTACTTTATATAACATTGTTATGTTAGATACAGCGCCATTTCAAAGTGCGCCGCTTTGTTGACAGTGTATAGTAATAAATCAATATAAAATATTTAAAATATGAAATAAGTTAGTAATCAATTAATCGTATGTACATATATGTGTTTGTCTTTGCCATAAAATGCTTGTTTTGTAAATGACCAAAGGCAAATTATATCGATTGCCAATAAACTTTGAAACTTGTATTTATCACTTGATAAAATGGAGTGTTTGCAACAAGTTACAAGTTTTTATTGGCAAATCGGCATCTTGCCTTTGCCATTTACACATTGCATAAATATCGATATGGCCAAGACACATACGTACATGAACAAATATGATATAAAATGCATATGAAAATGTATATATATATATATTGACATTGTTAGCGTGGAGTGTGAATACGAACAGATCACTTAAGTGTCACACCCCTTATTCCACTCAAGTGGTCACTTGAGTGACCCTTACGTGAATTTGGTTAGAGCGTAGGTGAGAGTGGATGTTCTGAATTCGGCCCTAATGCTCTCACTGAGACCCACGCTCATTGATATCCGGTTGACGTTTAAAACAATCGTACATACCATACCTTGAGACGGTATATGTTCAACCATTACCAACCTGTTGTAATAGGTTAGAAAGTGGCCACCGCCTATTCCACAGCTCATCATGTTCTGGACACTGGAACACAAGACGGCTGCTACCGCCGCATCCATTGCTGTTCCACCCTGTACCTCCATCACGTGACTAAAATACAACGGCATTGCCTTCTACAGATATATCGTTCATGTTACATTATTATACTAATAGCTACGTTCGCGCCTATTTTCGCCTAAATTGACCTCAAATGAACTTATTTCAGTTTATCGTCATAATTTATATCTAAAAGGATATATATTATATAATGTTTTAACAAGAATTAAATCAATGAATGCAGTTCCATTAGAACTATTTGTTAGATGTGTGCTAAACCTAATATGCCACTTCCGAGTTTTGTAATGAAAACGCGTTTCATTTAAATCTGTCTTTTTATATGAATTCAGTTTTCAATAGATAAAATACAGAAGTTGAAGTCTTTATCGATTTATCCGACTTCATTTCGAAAATATGCATAAAACACCCCCACCCCCACCCGAAACCGCATAATACGAAAATAAGTCGAATAATGGTCACAAAAACCTAGAACCATTTGTATTATTACATATAAGCATATCAAATTACGTACTAAATACACTTAGTTTAGGCAGTAATAGATAATGAAAAATGAATGGATAAAAAACGTTAAACCACATGTATGATACTTTGTGGCGAATGAATATGCAGAAGCAATTAAGAAACATGGAGTGTTAAGATTCTCCATATTCTTTGCAATAATCAGAGAACCGACCAAATGAAAATAAGGCATTACTTGTTTCCAAATGTAAACCCGAAAAATCAAAACGTGAAAAACTCGTATGATCTTAATTTATGAAAATGAGAGGTAAATTGGTACTTTCCAATCTTCGAACACTCGTCGTTGTCTGCGGCAACGGCCGCAAACCGGTACTTCCCTTCTGAGGAATTGGACGGCGGGTTGTAAAGCGGAGACGCCGTCGGTGATGTCACTCCCAAATGCTCTAGATTATAGACATGTTTACCCAACAGTGAGAATACGTTCCTTTATAGATTTGTTTTTTAGGATGAAATTATATTTATATATTATATTATAATTACATTCCTACCTCTAAGTGATTACCTTTCATTGAAATGAAATACAGTCATCAAGGAAGTAAAGAAAAAAACATACCAACGAGGCAAAGATGAACCGTCAGATTCTTGACCTTTACAATAACCGTTTTGGTTATAAAACCAGATTTTGAAAGCTGCAGCCTTAAAGGAAATTTCCTGGTCAAGATCTGGTAGTTTCCAGTCCCCATACTGCGCATCCGCACGCGTGCACCTGTTTGACAAGTGATCGTGACGTCATCCACAGGAATGTTGCAATCGGAAGATACGATGTTAATCGGTATGACTCTACGCTTGAAACTCACGTGTGACTCTCGGCTGAGAACGGTTAAGTTCATAAATATGAATAAACATAGTGATATTTTATTCATCATCGCAGTTGCTGCATTTCCTGAAAATGAATCAAATACTACAATATACGTCGACTTTGCTTATCCACACAATTTCATCCTGGTTGGCATATAATTCAAATCTAAAATCGTTAACTCGTATTAATTGGTAAATAAATATGTCACTTATTTACTGCATAAGCAATATTTTTGTTATTTGTTAAACTCACTTAATAAAATCACTTGTTGACACGAGTCGGTGTTTTACAATGTTTTCCTTTTTAAAAAAAAAGCAATTCTGAGAACACCAGTTGTTGATTGAAACAAATAAACATGCGTTAGTTTTAATCCGTTTCAAAATTTTATCTTTACAATTGTATAACTTACAATGTAGAAATCGGTTGAGTATGATGAATAAGGTGTAGTTTAATAACTGAAATATTTGAGGTTAGGGCGTCTATTTACTAAATTTTGTATTTTCCGTGGCCTGTAGCTCAAGATTTACGTACATTCAAACGTTTCTGTTTCGTTTAAACAGTATTTACTGTAACGATTATGAATTATGAAAACAGTGGTGTATTTCTTTGCGAAGTGTTTTACTGATCACATGTATGACAAGTCTTTACATATGCTCGACACTTCCTCGGCACGTGTTAAGTTCGCATTTATGGCGGTTCATGTTCGAATTGTCATCTATTTGTTTTGCGACACCCATCTTTGACTTGACAATCATCGTTTTCATCTGATGGTCAGACGTTGCCGATACTCCACCAAGATCGAGAGCTGTATCCAGGGTCAACTCACTTTCTGTTTACAAGTGTGCTCAAACATTGTCAGCTTTGACACCGCAGACGATCCTGTCTCTTATTAGTGAATCTTGAAGTTCACCAAATTCACAAGAACTGGCTAAAATCGGAAGCTCAGTCACAGTTATCTGCCTGATCTTGGAATTGCTTGTCACATTCTTGTTTTGGGTTACAGTATTTGTGACGCAGATGCTACCGGTTTACCATTTTGCGTGATTGTTTTAGATGGTAACTAAGTGTTGGCGGCATTTGCGATCCTCTCTTTCAGGTCTTTGAATAATTTATTTTTTACTTAATTTGGACTGAAAGCATTTCATCGGATCCTATTTTAAGTTTTTTTTTTAAGAATCGTGATAATTACTCGCTAGTTGCCAATTGTTTTGTCGCATGTAATGGAACGACTAGTTCGTGCCCAAGTGATTTCGCACACGGGTTGTTTCATCCGTCAGTACGTGTTCTAGGCTCCGGCCACGAGTCAATACAACTATTTATCAGAAATCTTGACAACGTTTAATTCCACGATATATTTACGTCATTGTCACATAATCTACTGACCATCTGACCTCTGCCTTAGTTCAGAGGTTTGTCAAAAATAAGAACGTAATTTAACGAAATTTCTGAACAACCGGCCCATTCTTCTTAGAAAAAGGCATAACTATTAACTACCAGAAGTTGTATTTAACATTTATTTCACGACATTAAAATTACAATACTGTACAAGAGAAAAACATAATGAAAAGTGATTTTAATGCAATACAATCGTAATTTGCTGAAACTAAACAGAATTATTAAACAGTTATTACGAAATACATGTTACTTGAAGATGTAGGAACGACAAATCATCATAACAATACAAAGAAAATGTTCATATTAAAGCTATATTTGAAATATAATTCCATTGTTAAAATGTCTCTTTTTTCTGCTTAAATCCTTAAAAGCAAAAATATTTTTATCATGATCCATTTTGCTACCAATCATGAAAAATGTTGATTGCCATCAGACCTGTTGTGCAATTAGTTTCCAGTTACACACCATACAGTGCCTAGCATCCATTTTATAAACAGTTGCTGCATGATCAGTGTGCTGAATACATATCTGAGTCACAAAGTCACATTATCTTGCAAGGTGATCTCATCGTGAGGAACTTGAGCTTGAGCGACTGTGTCGCCGCCGCCTCACGGGTGACCTGCTGCGAGAACGACGACGGGGTGGGGTCCGGGCACGGCGGGGAGGAGACCTGGAGTTAAACATATAGACATATATACTTCACTCTATATCAAAGTATTGAATGTGTAAAAATCTACAGTACTTAATAGATGATTCGCTCCGATGCAGCGAAAAACGGTTCAGAACTCCCCGATTCCATATGGAACCCCAAAATTTGATCCAATCTGCATATTAAACATGCATCCTAAAAGCTGACCCGTTGTATCCACATTTTAAACATGTCAACTTTTGTTACGCGGCAGGCAAATGGTTAATAGTTAATCTTGCAGCCAATCAATAAGAGTTTCTGTTTTACTATCCTAGTAACATGGCGTTTCCCTCATTGAAAGATCCTTCTCAAGAACTAAACATTAGAGAGTGGGCACATTTCAAGCTCTGCAAGGAATTGATACAAAAAGCATCATGTTAAATTTATTTCGATGACGTTAGTTATCCTAAGTCTGGAAGCTCAACTTATCTGATGCAGCATTTGAAAAGGAAACACTCCAACTATGTGCGCAAACTTTGAGTCTGTCAAATTTTACAGATACAGAAAAACACCGCACATAACAGAAACTATCTGTTAATATGATTTAAATGAATAACAAACCATTTTTTGTTTTGTTATTCGTTTAAAATTTATCAACAGATTGTTTCTGTTATAAGTGTGTGATGTTTTTTTTGTTATTAATATTTGTAAACAGAAAGTCTTGTTAATTAAAATTTGTTATTAATGAACACTGTCCTTGTTTTTTTATAATTGCAATGATTAAACAACCTTAAAAACTTAATATTACATAGCAGCAATAAGTAAAATATGTTTGATATCGGAATCGAATCAAGCTTTAAGTGAAGCATTGCAGCTTTAGTACTTTATTTATACAGTATTTCTTGTTGTTTGTGAACAATGAAGATCTTTCACATCCGTTTATGATATAGACTTAATACTTTTCCTTTCAGTCTTACATATTGGCAACCATTACCAATATATATCATTCAAGAAACTTTGGTTAAAAGCTGCAATTTTATAACATCATTTGTGAAATAAATGTAATGAGAAACTGGTCACATTAAGCATGCAATCATTACCTGCGTGTTCGCTCATCTCGAAATCTTGGTGGAGAAGGTCTCCAGGAGCGTCCAGACGGAGGGCCTCGTCTAGACGGTGGTGGACTTCTCCTGGCAGGTCTAGGAGCTGGCCGCGGTGGCAGGACAGTTTGGGCAGTCACCTCCTGGCCATCTATCTGACCTAAAAACAGAATGTTATGTTGCTTTTAAACTCCCTTCTGATATTTATGAACACAGCTAAAATGACTGACTACTTTAACATAAATATGATGTTAATACAGGCACAAACCATTTACACTGAATCTGTTTAATTCATTCGAACCCAGTGTTAATAATGTGAATAAGATATTTTCACCTTCCTTTGTATCCTATAGAGTTCAATTGAATAACTTTTTATTAAAAAACAATTTATAATTTTGGTAGAAATACAATCAAAATATTCATAATCATAAAAGTAATTTCAAACAAGTTTTCTCACAGAACTAAAACTATACAGGCATAAACTAAAGCACTGACAGCTGTAACTTGTAAGCATGTATCACAGTGACACTAACCTCCATCCATATGTTTGACTGCTTTGTCAGCTTCTTCTGGATTTGAAAAGTCCACGTAGGCAAATCCCTTAGAGAAGCTTGGGTGTGCCCTGTCAGGGGGCATCTCAAGGTGCTTGATCACCCCATACACAGAGAATATCTCCTGTATGTGTTCCTTCATCACATTACGGGTCAATTTACCAACATGCACCTTTGTCGGCCGAGGTGTTGGACTTCTCTTCTTGCGCTTTGGAGACCTGTTTAACATAAAACACACATGTTACTTAGTGAGAGTAAGTTACCATAATAAAATATTCAGGAGACTAGAACATTGTTCAAAATCATTGGAATTTGTTTCAGTACATGTTCAGTCCATATTTTGCAGCTTGTTTTGAGATCTAAACTGGGCTATATTCCCTCTCACAAAAAATATGTATTTCCTCTCGAAAAAATCCACAAATATCCGAATGTTAAAAAAAAAATTGTGTTTTTTTTTTTATAGTTGTGCTCTTGCTCAAACATGATCAACTTACATACATTACAGGCACTTACTCTCCCCCTGACTTCTTGCGTGGTCTTGGTTTGTCCCTTGACCTTGAACGCCCACTTCTTGATGAGCCGCTGGACGATGATGAAGATCGGGAAGAGCTGGAACTACCTGAGGAGCTGCTGTCAGAGGATGACGAACGCGACCTACTTCTTGAAGAGGAACTGATGTAAGAAATTTTTCATATCATATCTTTAGTTAGAAAACAAGAGCTGTCACAGAGACAGCGCGCTCAACTATTCTGCCGCTTTTCGGTGTATGGAATGAAAAGTTTTGGGGAAACATGCATGGATCACTGTTACGTTAGATTTCAATGCAATACATGGTGTGCTGAGAAATTTACATAAATTGAATTGGAAAATATTTGAGGTGGTACGCAAACTTTAACGTAAATTCTAAGTAGAAAAAGGGGCATTATTTTGTCAAAATGCTTGATACAGAGACCTCCTCATGTGTACAGGCTGGGGCATGATGGTGAACAAGCTTGCGAAGTTTCAAAGCCAGATGTCAATGGACTTTGAAAATATTTGAGGTGGTACGCAAACTTTAATGTAAATTCTAAGTCGAAAAAGGGGCATAATTTTGTCAAAATGCTTGATAGAGTTACCTCCTCCTTTGTACAGGTTGGGGGCATGATGGTGAACAAGCGTGCAAAGTTTAAAAGCCAGATGTCAATGGACTTTGAAAATATTTGAGGTGGTACGCAAACTTTAACGTAGATTCTAAGTCGGAAAAGGGGCATAATTTTGTCAAAATGCTTGATAGAGTTACCTCCTCCTGTGTATAGGTTGAGGGCATGATGGTGAACAAGTGTGCAAAGTTTCAAAGCCATATGTCAATGGACTTTGAAAATATTTGAGGTGGTACGCAAACTTTAACGTAAATTCTAAGTAGAAAAAGAGGCATTATTTTGTCAAAATACTTGATAGAGTTACCTCTTCCTGTGTACAGGTTGGGGGCATGATGGTAAACGAGTGTGCAAAGTTTCAAAGCCATATGTCAATGGACTTTGAAAATATTTGAGGTGGTACACAAACTCTAACAAAAACTTTAACATAAGTGGTTAAGCCGACGCCGACGCTCGGGTGACTAGGATAGCTCTCCTTATTCTTCGTATAGTCGAGCTAAAAATACAAGATAAGCTCAAATGAGCTATATTTGAACATGAAACCGAGGTTAGAAATAACATTGAATGTCAAAACTGAGGATTAAAAAGATAAGAAAATTGCAATTTAAAAACATGGTACTGGACATTCATTTAAATGCATAAGGTAAAAATAGATTCCTGTCACATGACTGTCAAACTTTCATGCAAAACTTACATACTCCACACTTTCAAAGTTGAAACCATGCTAAAGTTAACATTATCTATAATTTAAATATATCTTTAAAATTATTAAAGACTATGCATATGAATGTATTGATTTTCTTCGTAGACAAAAAAATCACTAAAATAAAAGACCTAAAAAAAATAATAAACAAGACGCCAATGCGGCAACACCGCATTAAAGCCCTATATTTTATTTGACGAAGCAATTTTGCAAACCTAGGATTTGAGCTAGTGACCAAGTATTTTTAACCAAAAAGACCCATATTTATACTTATCGGAGATATTGTTCATACAAATAACCTGATTAACAGAAACTATTCCATTTGTGTGAGAAAAAATGAACATTTTATAAATACATCAGATTTACCAATAAGATCTGTCTCAGAGACCTAGTTCTTGACCCTAGATGACACACTTTATCAACTAAGATTTCATTTTTTTATGACATCGGGAAAATATTTCCTAAGATTTGACCTAGTGACCTAGTTTTCGATCTGAAGTGACCCATATTCACAAAAGATTAAGACAACATGTAGACAAATATTCTGACCAAGTTTCATAAAGATTTGATAAAAATTAATGAATTTTTATGACCGAGGAATTCTTGTTCCTAAGATTTGACCTTGTAACCTAGATTTTGACCGTGGGATGACCCATATTAAAGAACTTTCAAGATACATGCATTATGCAGACAAATATTATGATCAAGTTTCATAAAGATTTGACCTTGTGACCTAGAATTGACCGGGGATGACAGATATAAAAAATAAGCAAGATGTTATGCAAACAAATATTCTGACCAAGTTTCATCAAGATATGAATTTTTTTTATTGAATTTAAGATGTGGAAATATTTTTCCCTAGTGATCTTGATTTTGACCCGGGTTGACCCGTATTAAAAAATATGCAAGATATAATGCAGACAAGCACTCTGACCATGTATCATCAAGATTTGATAAAAATTGTTGAATTTATTACCATCAAATATTTCTTCTAAAGATTTGACCTAGTGACCTAGTTTATGACCCAAGATAACCCATATTCATATATATTCAAGATAACATGCCAACAAATAGTCTGACCAAGTTTGATAACCATTGGATAAAAACTCTATTTTATTACATAAAATGAAAAGAGAAATACAGAATTGTTACCGCCCGCCCGGGTTTGCCATTCTTTAACCCATAAGTTATTGATGAAAAATCCTACTAAAAAGGAAACCAAAATCTTATTCTATTACAGAAGATTTTTGTTTTTTGGAGATATGTCTTTAAATAACTAACCTGCTGCTATCTGAACTTGATGACCCGGCCCGTTTCTTTTTCTCTTTCTCCTTCTCAGTGTCCCGACCACGGTCAGGCATTTTTGTGTCTAAAATATATATACCGGTACATAATATCAATTTCTGCCAATATGATCAGGGTTCGAATTTAGACTCGCATACTCCCAAAATGTGAGCGACATTTGCAAATTGCGAGTGACTTTTATTCAAGCTCGCAAAATTCTGCGAGTGTTTTTTTCTAGACCACAAATTTTTTAAAGGGAAGTAGAATAAACATGAACTTAACTCCGCTACGAAGTCGAGTGTAAACAGCCTATAAGTGGCATGTTTACACTACCAGTATAACAGTCTGCGAAATAAGCCACACGCCCAATGCCCGTGGCATATAAAAAATCCGTCGGGCCTGTCAAAATCGGCAGAGTACGCCCGGCGGGCCTATGATTTTTTATGGACGAATACTTGCTTTATTTCGCAAATAATCGATTTTCTTTTTGTGTCCACAAAAAATAATCATAAAGTGTGTGATTGCATTACAATGCTTCACGGTATACACTCTTTTAAATACATTTATACTGTTTTTTCAAATTATCTGCCATTTGATGACGTCACGATGGGATAGCCGATAACAGAACCAGTTGATCAATTTTCAGCGATGGAATGCGATATAAGGTACAGAACAGACTTCATGTCTTTAAAAAACATTAATTTATTATAAATGTAGAAAACATATTTCGTACCAATTAATCAAAATTGCTGTGCCTCGACTAAAAAAATTGGTTTGTCACATATTTTCGCCATCTCGTGATTGTTTAGAATTGAACATTGATCAAGCCCAGTCGCGAATATATGTTTGCAAACCCTATTTTAATGTTATGGTATGAAATTTGACACAAATCTAAATATAAGAGCTGTTATTTTTTCATGTTTGTATTCTTCTGTTTACGGATTTTAAATGTTAAGTTCCTGAAAGCCATATACTGGCTATGATGAACTGTGACCTAGCAAACGACTGACATTGAAGTGAAAAGGACACAAAGTTGATCTAATGATTGCAGCTAAAATAATTCATGTGGAACAATAAATAATTTTAAGAACTTTCACATATTTGACCAGGTGATTCCATTGTCACCTTTCGGTTACATCAATTAGATATCATGGAATGTTTGTACTATATTAAATAATTCAATATTCCAGGTGCATTGACCTTCACGATCACTACAACTCATCATCATGTTCCGATTTCACTATGTCGTGCACTGATTGGCTAACGGAATTTCCGTAATATATATAACTTGATAGATGCCATTTTTGTTTCGTCCTATCTTTGGCATTTGCTAAGATGCTTAGCCTCGACTCGCACCAAAGCAGATAGTATTTTTATGAAATAACCTACATACTTTAAACGGTATATGGTACTGAAATCATTGAGTCATCCAATATAATAAGTATGTGTGTTTCAGAAGAAGACAATTGACAGCTTAGTCTCTGAGGATTCAGATGCTGATGATGATGTGAAGATGGCTGAGGACCATGTGTTTTCTTTGTTGTCCTTTTTACAAGAGAATAGCATTAAATACTCTATGAAGAGGTCAAACTTGTTATTTTTCTTTTGGGCCTATGAAATATGATTCGGGCCTATGGATTTGTTAAGGTTATAGGCCCGAATGGCCTATGCTTATTTTTTGTTATTTCGCAGACTGGTATAAAGAAGACAGTACGGAGTCACGCTCTAGTAAGTTTTCAAGAATGGAACAAATACGGAAAAGGCTGAGTTTTATCCCAAATCTTTCTGGGATGCTCCGAGGTGTGCATAATACAAAGTGAATACAAATGACGTAATCACCTAGCTCAATCATTGGCTAAATTTAGCGTTTTCGCACACTTTTATGTAAACCTCATCAACCTTTGAATATATCCACCCAACTGTCAAAGTGAAAAGACTTCGATACAGTGTGCGAAATTAATGGTAGCCCGATCGCCCGAGGCGACGAAAAAATGACCCGGGCTACAAAAAAAACCTTTAAGATAGCCCGATGGGCGATGAAAATAAAATCATTGGGCTTGTTGATAAAAAAATTGTCGGGATGATATTTACCTTGACACCGTGTACCTATTTCCGGAAATATCTGAAATGGAAGTCAAATGTCGTCCCATAGGGCCGTACACGCAAATAAACAATTTTCAGACTTTCTATAGTATGTGTATACACAAACAAATTGGGTCGGAACAAATTTACCCACGCAACGCAACTTTATCATAGATGAAAGCAGGGTACCAACGCATGCCCCGTGAATAATTTCCGCTTGCGCAATGTCCAAGTCAGCATATGCGTAAAGAAATAAAGAAAGATTGTAAATCATGTGCACGGCTCTGTTTGACAATATTTGACTTCCATTTCACTTGGGCCTAAAAAAAAAATACATTTGGTTCGGGTTACCCGACCCTACCTACGGAATAGGCGCCGACCCTACCGTTTTTATAGTCAGTTTAAAAAAAAAAATGAAAAACTAAAAAAAAAAAAAAAAAAAATTCGTTTTTTTTTTTAATTGCTTTTTAATATTAAGTTTAAACCTTAAATGCTTGTACAGAAGATAGCTTTAACACCATTCTCCAATGATGAAAATTATATTCTTATATTAAACCTAATAAAAAAAAAAAATAATAAAAAAAAAAAAGCCTACCTACCCTACCTATTTTTTTTAAGGATGTAACCCTAACCAAACAATTTATTTTTTTAGGCCTTGTATCGTGATAAATATATTGTTCCTCTTAAGCACACGTGTTGAATTGATGGGGCAATAGCAGGAAAATGCATTTTAGTCTTGAACATTTCGGTAAAATTAGCGGGTAGTTGGTTCGTCAAGTAACATGTTTTAGGAAATTTGGGGTTTAAATTGCATTTGTTTTCGTTGAAACTGTACATTTCCTTAAAGATTGACACTGACTCTACAAGGAAAGTCCAAAAATGTAGAGTTTGGTTATGATTTGATAAAATTATGACTTCTTAAACATGGTCATTTCAGCAAATATACAATAAAAAAAATGCCAATTATCACAAGTTACTGTTACCACATCATAATCTTACTTTAATAAGAATTGATAAAAAAAAGGGCGGGGCGTGGGGTGTGAAAACAACGCAACCTGCCCCTGTGCTTTAATGTTGATATTTATTTTTGGATGTTCACTACACATTAAAAGGAAATAGTATGTACTCGCTGAAGTTCTTTAGCTAGACAGGACCCTCAACTCTGGCAACAAATAAATGAAAAAAAAATGCTTTTTTCATTTTTCAATATGCAAAAAATTGTTATTTACAGTAAATCACATCCAGTCTCATCTTTTACTGAATAAAATGAGATCTAGATCAGTTTGTATATCATTTTGTCTCTTTAAAAATTAAAAATACTCACAAATATGTTCTGTGATTTTTCTGTAAACTTCTGGGCCACAGAAATCTGGGTTGGGCTACAGAAATCTCATTGTCTGTAGCCCCATTGGCTACCAGGGTAAAAAGGTTAATTTCGCACACTGCTTTGATATATATTAAAGTCCAAAGCATCCACACTACATTTACTGTCGCTTTTAATTATTTTAAATTTATATTGTTATTGCTTTTTAATACTGATACACATAATGAAATCTGTAGCGTGCTCGCGGAATGGGTATTACCTGATGGCGAGGGTAAATATACCCCCCCCCTTCAAAGTGAACAATGTCAAAAACTTAAGATTGATACTTTTTAATATTTATTGTATATCTTATATCTACTTTAATTAGACAATATCATAAGTAAATAAAGCAAATAATAAAATTTCAAGTTGATTTTTCATTTTTGGAGTTGCCTCAAAAAGCACTCAAAATTAAATTTGAACCCTGATGAGATCTAAAAAAAACAAAAACATTTGGTTCGGGTTACCCGACCCTACCTACGGAATAGGCGCCGACCCTACCGTTTTTATAGTCAGTTTGAAAAAAAAAAGAGTAAAAATAAAAAATAAAAAAAAAATATATTTTTTTTTGCTTTTTATTTTTTTGTCTTTCAATATGAAGTTTAAAACCTTAAATGCTTATATAGAAGATAACTTTAACACCATTCTCCAATGATGAAAATGACATTCTTAAATAAAGCCTAATAAAAAAAAAAAAATAATAAAAAAGCCTACCTACCCTACCTATTTTTGAAAAGGATGTAACCCTAACCAAACAATTTTTTTAGGCCTGATATCAATTGAAATCATCCTCAAAGGGATAATGTGCAGGTATCAAAACCATAGCAGTTTTGAGAAACCTGTATTATTTAATGTTTTTTTGATAAGGAAATCTGATAGGGATGAGAGTTAAATTTACAAAAATAATGTCTTGAAAATTGTTATGCTACGAGCTCTATTCATTATTTTAAATATAATTATCTTAAATATGTCTGAAATACATCCAAAGTACATTTGTTTTATTTTAAAATATAAACAACACGCCTATATATATAGCATCCAAAAAACAACATTTTCTATAAGCCATTGCTTGACTTAAGTTTTCAATAGACTATTGAAAACTTAAGTCAAGCAATGGCTTATAGAAAATGTTGTTTTTTGGATGCTATATATATAGGCGTGTTGTTTATATTTTAAAATAAAACAAATGTACTTTGGATGTATTTCAGACATATTTAAGATAATTATATTTAAAATAATAAGTTTATATTCAAGACTAAGGTAAATTGATCATATATGTATTTTGACCAGTCAGTTTCCATAAAAGGCAACTTTCAAATAAAAGCTTCGCAGGTGACATATATGCCAAGATCTGCTAATAACGGAACATGTTTGAGGAAGGAAATAATAACAAATAATAATAATAATAATAATAATATAATAATAATAATAATAATAATAATATACATGTATCTTATTAGAAAATAGAACGTTATTTCCACGAACCAGCTAAAACTAATATACTAGTATATACGAGTCACATATTCATAACACATACACCAAAATATTAGTTCGATTGATTTATAAGAGGCAGCGATACTCACCGATATAGATTCTGATAGTCCAGAAAGTTTGTTTACATTCGTACAAAAGCGTCTCCGGAAGTAAACTTTTTTAGTCTGATATGTTACGTTTGTCCTCATTGGCTTAAAAATATTTTTAAACCAATCAAATAGTGGCTAAGAAGATTCTCAAAATGGCGACCTCCAGACAAAATCCCCGTCAAATTGACGGAAGAGAAGAAACGATGTTTTCGTCCATTGCTAGTCAATTCTTTCAGATGGTGCCTATACGGAGAATTCAGTGGCAGGTATGCATGCGTTTAAACATGATGATTGTCACCTGTCTCTTATAATACGATTAGAATCTGCTTATTATAAATTTTGGATTGATATATCCGAAATACATGCAAGTTTCATGAAGATCATCATCATCATCATCATCATCATCATCATCATATTGATCATTACTAATAATTGCAATCCTCTGATAAATTATTATCGCCGTGAATAAAGAAACTGAAAGCATGCAACTGAAACGTCTTGTTGTTGTTTATGTTGTTGTTGTTGTTTGTCGAATTATGGCGTCGTCGTCGCCTATGGTCTCGATGTACTATATCGAATATTTTTGCCGATATCATCTTAGTGCTTTATTCTATGTACTTGAACTCTTGTTACTTTTTTTTTTTTTTTGGACTCATCGAATTTTGGAAAGTTGTGTGTTTTTTAAAAAGGAATTATTTTTTGTTATTTTTTATAAAATTAAATATTTATAGCCTGTTTGTTTCTGACAGATATAAGCTTAATGAATCCATCAGTTCTTCTTTCGCACAGGTATTCGTTATTTCTTCTATTTCACCCGCTAATAACCCCAACGTAATTGCTACTTTGGGTATGCAATATCTGTATAGTATTTGCATAGTTCTTTCTTCCAGTCCTCTTCTAGCTTCATCATACTTTTTACAGTGGAATAAGAAGTGGTCTATGGTTTCAGGAACTTGGCAGACACTGCAACAGTTGTCTGTTTGGTCTGGTGTCTGTTTTGCCCAGTGATCTTTCAACCGGGTGTGACCACTTAGGAGTTGGTTGATTTGGCTGAAACATTTTCTTTTCTTTTCACCAACGCAGTTTCTTACCCCGGGTGTGACAAAGATGTCATGTATGGCGGAAGACCTCTCAGAGTTACGGTATTGGGCTGACCATTTTTCATTAATTGCTTTTCTTTTCATCATTTGCATGACTTCACCTGCATCTTTCTTTTCATCATCGAATTCTGCTTCATCAAATTCTGCTGCCTTCTTAGCCCCTTTTTTTGCCTGCTCGTCAGCCAGCTCATTTCCCTCTATGTTTTTATGGCCAGGTATCCAGTGCACATGGAGTGTATTACCATTGTCCTCTAAACTTGTTACAGATGTTTTAATGTTAAAAACGGTTTCAATTTTGTTCTTGGGAATCTCTCTTGAAAATGCTGTTGATATTGCTCCCTGGCAGTCTGTGAATATGTGAATGTTTTTTCTTTGTGGTGTTGTAGCTGTTAGGAAGTCCAGTGAAAGTTCAATACCCGCCATTTCGCCAGAAAAGTTGTTGCCAAGTTTTGACACGCCCTTATTTAACAAAACTGGATTTGTCTTGTATCCTTCAAGATAGATGGCAGCACCCGCACCGGTAGGGCCTGGGTTACCCAGTGAAGAGCCGTTTGTAAACACTAGGATGTCTCCTCCAGAGCTAGCATCTAGTATGTGTGCTATATTTGCTGTCTGGGTTTCCTTATCCACAGTGAATTGTTCGAAGTTAACCTTTTCGCGTGTCCTAGAAAGACCAATGTACTTCACGTTGTACTCAAATTCCTTCTCTATATTTTCTAGCTTGATTTTGTCTTTGAGTTCTGTGTAGCGGCACATTAGAAGCGCAAATGTTGTAGGTTTCCCTCTAAAACTTGACCTATTTGACATCCACTTGTTAAAGTCTGCTTTCAGTGGATCTTCATCTCTTTTGGCTACAATTCTGACCAGTTCCTCTGCTTGTCTCAACTTAATGTGAATGTTCATTGGTAGGGTATTTGTTAATAGTTCCAATGATTCTGTGCTTGTACTTGGTAAACATCCACTAGCTTTTAACATGGCGCTGCGTTGGACCGGTTCAAATGCGCGTATGCATTGGTCAGTTTGAGTGACCAGTACAGGTAAGCCAAAGTCCAAAATTGGCAAGACCAAGGCTTTGTAGAGTTTCATATATGTAGTCTGTGTGCAACCTCTGTATTTACTTGTGAAACAATCAAGTCCTTTTAGTGCCCTGTAGCCAGCCATTGACTTCTCATGAATGTGGGTGTTGAATGACAAGTTGTTGTCTATGGTTACCCCTAGCAATTTTTTGTTTTGAACCAGCTCAATGGGAATATTATTGTAAACCAACTTCTTAAAGGGTTCAATGTCAGTTTTGAATAGGATTGCCTTAGTTTTTTCAGAGGCTATGCTCATGTTCCATTGATCACACCATATATTAATCTTATGAAGATCTTCATTTGTTTTTTCAATGGCGTTTTCAATTGACTTGTCACTGTTCCATATGCTGGCATCATCTGCAAATTCTGTATGATGTCCGGTCACTCCATCCATGCTGTCCCTTGTGTAGAGGTTGCAGAGTGTTGGGCTCAGAACAGACCCCTGTGGAATGCCTACTTTAGAAATGATTAACGGAGACTTGTGGTCATTTACCTTTAGGTAGTATTTTCTGTCGGTTATGAACTCCTTCAAGTATATCCAAAGTCTTCCACGAATGTTGCTGTTGAATGCCTTTTGGAGTAGACCAGCCCTCCAAACTCTTTCAAAGCATGATTCATAGTCCATGATGACTAATGCTGATTTTTCACCCTTATTGTTGTTTTCCTGTATGCTTTGTACAATACGTAGTAGGGATTGCGTACAAGACTTATTTTTCCTATATGCATTCTGATATTTTGACACTGCTTGTTCTGTTTCAAGTTTCCATGTTAGTCTCTTTTTTATAATTTTTTCAAGTAATTTTCCAATGATGCTTTCTAATGTTATAGGTCTGTATGATTTAACTGTATTGTAGTTTTCTTTTCCAGGCTTTGGTAGCATTATTTTTGGGTCTGTTTTAAAACCGCCTGGCAGTTTACCTCTCTCCCAGCATCTTTGGAACAAGAAAAGCAGACTTTTGCTTAGTAATTCGCCACAATTTTTCAACATTACCCCAAAAATTCTCTCTTCTGGACATGGTGCACTGTTCTTGTCAAATTCTTTTAATACCGATTCTACTTCATCAAGTGTTATGTCTGAATTTTCCATTGTGTGTGGATCTCTCACCAGAGACATTCTTTCATCATTTTCAATGGTTTCAACTTGATTTTCAATTTGGTAGTAATGTGTATGGCACTTTTCTTTCACTTCGAGTGTTTCTTTACCATATTTTTGTTTCATTTCTTGAAAAATCTCCACATCAGATACTGCTAAGGATAAGTCTTCTTTAACAATAGGCTGGACTGCACACTTGGATTCATCACTTCTATGTTTGTTTATTATTTTCCAAAACTTCTCTGGTTTCCTAGGATCCAGCTCATGTGTCAGTAGGTCAAGGTATGCAGTTTTTGCCTTTTCTATAGCTTCCTGGAATGCCTGTCTTGAAATACTAACTGCACGTTCATTAGCCGGATCTGACCTTACCTGGAATTTTCTTTTTGCCTGTTTGAACTTTTTGTTGAGCTCATTTAATTCAAGTGACCAATAACCTTTGCTATGTGGACAAATCTTCTTCTTAGGTATCACATTTTCTGCACAGCTGAGAAGAGTCTCTACTAGAGATGCATACATTACATCCACACTTGAGTTTGTTTGTTGTTCAATCCATGACTGTAATCTCTCTGAAGTTTCTTTTTCCCAGGTTAACCAATTGGCATTTTTAAAATCCCATCTTTCTTCAGCTTTCCAGGTCTCTTTTTCACCCAGTTGAAATGTTATGAGTTTATGATCTGTGTTTAAGTAAGCTTCTTCTTGTACTTTCCAGTTGCTGATGTTCTGTGACAGGGAGCCAGTTACTATAGATAAGTCAATCACTTTGTCATTTCTAGTGGGTGTCTGATTGTTTAAGACCATTAATTGAGTTCCTTGTAGGTATGTATGAAGTGTTATGCCCAGTTTATTATCTTTTTTGCCGTACCAAAATTTGTGTGAAGCATTAAAATCTCCAAGTATTATTAACGGCGTTCCAAACCCTTGTGCTTGATCTATTATCTCCGTAAACTTTTTAAGCATAAGTTCATTTGATGGGGGTATGTATACAGAGCATATAAGGAAGTTGCATTTTTCATGGAAGACCTCACACCAAACCGCCTCTACATCACATGATCTTAGATCTTTTCTTTCAAATATTTTTATACTCTTGTCAATCATCAGTGCGACTCCACCTCCTTGTATGATTCTTCTTTCACTAGCTACCCAGTGCCATCTTTTCTTTATTGTATCTTTGATATCAACTTCAGGATGCCATATTTCTGATATTGCAAAAATTTTGATGTTTTGTGATTTTACTACATTTTCAATAAAACTAAAAGATGTGTTTATTGATCTTATGTTAGCTTGAGCAATCTTCATTGTACTTTGTAGTATTTAATATCTAAATTAAATGCTACTGTCGTTGTTGTAGTTGATGTTTCAAGCTGATAAATGCTTGACACCCTATGTACCCTGATGAGTGATCTCCTTTGCAATTTACGCAATGCTTAGCATTCCTGCACTTTCCTGAGTGGTTACTTGAGCAATTTTCACAGCAGGGATCTGATTTGCAGGATGCTGCAATATGACCAAATCTTTGACAATTGTAGCACCTGGTTGGGATATTCCGTTTGCTGCGATACGGATGAACGCTGACTTGCCTGTCCTGAATAATGATTCGGCTTTTGAAAAGCGTTTGTTGATCCTGGAATGAAGCACAGCTAACAACAACTATAGGTAAAGGTTTATTTGTGTCTCTGTATCTCAACCTTCTGTAAGATGCCTGTATTCCTGTTTGCGCAACAACTTGTCTGTGGATATCAGTTTCTTTTATGTTGGTGCCCACGTTTTTTAGCACACAAGCTGGTTTGGGATGGGTATCATGTACAGCCAATTTTCCTTTTCCCGTAGAAAATGATCCTTCTGGCCAGTCTTGAAGAAGTTTCTCCTTATCTTCTTTATTTTGTGTGTGAATTGCTATCCCACCTCTAGATAGGGGATATGCTAGCCTTACATTCACTTTTTTCTGTTTTGCAATCTCTTCGCGTATGATTCTACTATCTTTGAATTTTGAAGGTGACGAGATACCATCAATGATGAGGCAGTTTTTACTGAGGTCCTCTTTAAAAGTTGCTGGTTCTTTGTTTGTTTGATCGGGTTTGTGCTTTATTGATTCCGTACTATTGTCTTTTCTGCTTGATGTAGATACTTCTGACTGCTGAAGAGCGATAAGTTCAGGAGCTGGAATCGTATCAGTTTGAATACTTACATCAGCCTGGCTCTTTTGCTGATTATCTTCTTTTTGTGTATTTGATTTAACAAATCTTATCCAAGGAGAGTGTTCAACTACACACAATGCACATGGGAAGAGTATTTTGTGTTTATCTATTTTGTACAGGTCTTCTATCCGTAGATAAGAACATTCAAGATGCCACCACTGATTACATATATCACACTGAATCCAGGGTCTGTCTGGGAAACGTCGAATCTGGTCTGGAGGTTCTATTTTCAGGCAAGCACAGCAAATGGTTTCTTCAATGTTTCTTGGGGATGGTGGAGGTGAACGGGATTTTGATTTGTTAATCTTCTTTTTCTTGCCCTTTCTTTTTCCAGCCATGTTTAATAGTCTGTATTTACATATTAATCTTTATTTTGGTATTTCTTAATGATAACATAAACTTTTTACCTTAGTGTTCGTTGAAAAGAAGTGAAAACCGTGTCCAAACCTCGTCAAAGCACTTTGTTTACATGTTTATATCTTTTACCCGTACCGGAAGTTTATGTTGTTGTTGTTGTTGTTTGTCAAATTATGGCGTCGTCGTCGCCTATGGTCTCGATGTACTTTATCTAATATTTTTGCCGATATCATCTATGTGCTTTATTCTATGTACTTGTACTCTTGTTACTTTTTTTTTTGACACATCGAATTTTGGAAAGTTGTGTGTTTTTTTTAAAAAGGACAAAAAATATTTTATTTTTTTATCAAATTAAATATTTAAAGCCTGTTTGTTTCTGACAGATATAAGCTTAATGAATCCATCAGTTCTTCTTTCACACTTTTCGTTATTTCTTCTTTTTCACCCGCTAGTAACCCCAATGTAATTGCTGCATTGGGTATGCAATGTCTGTATTGTATTTGCAAAGTTCTTTCTTCCAGTCCTCTTCTAGCTTCATCATACTTTTTACAGTGGAATAAGAAGTGTTCTACAGTTTCAGGAACTTGGCAGACACTGCAACAGTTGTCAAATTTTTGGCTTGCTGTTGCCTATGTTCTCTTTGTACTTCGACAAATTTATTCGCCGTTATCATCACATAGTACTGCTTCACATTGTGCTTTTACTCTTGCTACTTATAATGATATAAACATCACTTAATTTGGAAAGTTGTTTGAGTCTGTTCTTTTTGATTTATCTTGATTTTTAACTATTTATTTTATCATTACATCCTCTTCGTTTTCGTCAAATAGTCTGCCAAAGACGCAACTAAAGCTTCTTTTGCGTCCACAGGAATGTTTTCTATTTCACCTGCAAGAATGGCTATTGTGATTGCCCCACAGTTTATTCCAAAGCGATGTAGGTGTTCTTCAGTTCTTTTTTCTAGAGCTTTTCTTGCCACTACAAATTTTTTACATTGAAAAATGTAGTGGTCCACTGTTTCAGGAACCATACAGAAGTCACAGTTTTGGTCATTACTATCGGTTATTTTAGCCCAATGGTTTTTTAGATGGCTGTGTCCACTTAATAGCTGGTTGATTAAGATGGTTGTTTATCGAATTATGGCGTCGTCGTCGCCTATGATCTCGATGTACTTTATCAAATATTTTTGCCGATATCATCTATGTGCCTTATTCTAAGTACTTGCACTCTTATTACTTTTTTGACACTTTGAATTTTGGAACGTTGTGTTTTTAAAAAAAAAAAATGTAATTACAGGGCTCATCCTAGACAGAAATTTTTGGGAGAAGTGAGAACAGGGGAGGGTGCAGGAGGGGGTTTCCCCCTCCTGTAGGTCGGAAAATTTTGAGATTTTAAATGTCAAATGGTGGGTTCTGGTGTGTCCTTGACAACTTTTCTATGCATTTAAATAGGTGTTTAAAATAGTCATACTGGTTGTTTTTAGTTTGAATTAATTTGTTGTATATACCTTTAAAAAAAAGTCAAGTTTCAAACATTTTATTACATGCAAACCTATCATGCACACATACATATATATCAGAATTTAAATACATGATAAATAAATAAAATAAGCTTATAAATACAAACAAAACTAGCTGAAATCAAACAACATGACATCAATTGTAAAAAAGAAAAGAAAAAAAGTAGTCAATATAACATCACATCATAGTTCTCAAAACAAGAAGCACTATGCACTCGATCAGTCTACACAATGTAGGTCTCAAGGTGAGATTCATCAGAAAACTGTCTTCTGTCTTTTCAGCGGCCTTGTGCTGATTTGCTGAAAATACACAAACTATTTCTTTAAAAATATTTCACAGTATCTCATCATTTTCAGCTGTAATTTAAAATAATTTGGGCATATATTACAACATGTTTTAAAATATATAAAACCAGACACCTTAAAACGAACACCACTTTGAATTGATTTATCTGCGGACTAAGCAATGCTTCTATTGTTTTAATAAAATTTAATACTTACACAAGCCATGTCTCTGATGATTGGTTGTTTTTGCTGGTTGGTCATGTCCACGGGCGTAGGCGTTGTCCAACTTAGCACCTCTACAAACTTCGCAGTGCCATTTTTTATCTGCATCTTGTTTGTACCAACTGAAATTATTTTGATAATTTTACTTTTTGAATGATTTCTTATTTGAACTGTCGATCATGGCATCACTATCAACATCGTCAGTTTTACGTTTCAGGCCTGGGGAATCCTGTTTGTTTCCGACAGATATAAGCTTAATGAATCCATCAGTTCTTCTTTCACACTTTTCGTTATTTCTTCTATTTCACCCGCTAGTAACCCCAATGTAATTGCTGCATTGGGTATGCAATGTCTGTATAGTATTTGCAATGTTCTTTCTTCCAGTCCTCTTCTAGCTTTATCATACTTTTTACAGTAGAATATGAAGTGGTCTACGGTTTCAGGAACTTGGCAGACACTGCAACAGTTGTCTGTTTGGTCTGATGTCTGTTTTGACCAGTGATCTTTTAGCCGGGTGTGACCGCTAAGGAGTTGGTTGATTTGGCTGAAACTTTTTCTTTTCTTTTCAACAACTCAGTTTCTTACCCCGGGTGTGACAAAGATGTCATGTATGGCGGAAGACCTCTCAGAGTTACGGTATTATTTTCATTAATGGCTTTTCTTTTCATCATTTGCATGACTTCACTGGCATCTTTCTTTTCATCATTGAATTCTGCTTCATCAAATTCTGCTGCCTTTTTAGCCCCTTCTTTTGCCTGCTTGTCAGCCAGCTCATTTCCCTCTATGTTTTTTATGGCCAGGTATCCAGTGCACATGGATTGTATTACCATTGTTGTTGTTGTTGTTTTGTCGAATTTTTGGCTTGTTGTCGCCTATGTTCTCTTTGTACTTCGACTTCGTCTAGTTCGTCTTAGTCTTGGTCTTGGCCTCAATTAGCCGCAATAACTTCCTGTAGGACTGGTCCACCAGTAAATGTCAACAAATAAAGTCTCACAGGTACATTGTTTTAGTGACATCACATTGCAGAGTTATCAATTTGAAAACCGTTCTGTATTTTCGACGAAGGCACTTAATTCTTCAGCGATAATTTGTCTATGCTCTTCCCAGGTAACTCTATCAAGCATTTTGACAAAATAATGCCCCTTTTTCTACTTAGAATTTACGTTAAAGTCCATTGTCATCTGGCTTTGAAACTTTGCACACTTGTTCACCATCATGCCCCCAACCTGTACACAGGAGGAGGTAACTCTATCAAACATTTTGGCAAAATTATGCCTCTTTTTCTACTTAAAATTTAAGTTAAAGTTTGCGTACCACCTTAAATATTTTCAAAGTCCATTGACATCTGGCTTTAAAACTTCGCACGCTTGTTCACCATCATGCCCCCAACCTGTACACAGGAGGAGGTAACTCTATCAAGCATTTTGACAGATTTATGCCCCTTTTTCGACTTAGAATTTACGTTAAAGTCTGCGTAACACATCAAATATTTTCAAAGTCCATTGAGATCTGCTTTGAAACTTTGCACGCTTGTTCACCATCATGCCCCCAGCCTGTACACAGGAGGAGGTAACTCGATTAAGCATTTTGACAAAATTATGCCCCTTTTTCGACTTAGAATTTACGTTAAAGTTTGCGTACCACCTCAAATATTTTCAAAGTCAATTGACATATGGCTTTGAAACTTTGCACGCTTGTTCACCATTTTACCCCCAGCCTGTACACAGGAGGAGGTCTCTGTATCAAGCATTTTGACAAAATTATGCCCCTTTTTAGACTTAGAATTTACATTAAAGTTTGCGTACCACCTCAAATATTTTCCATTCAATTTATGTAAATATCTCAGCACATCATGTATTGCATTGAAATCTAATCTAACAGAAATCCATGCATGTTTCGCCAAAACTTTTCAATCTATACAACGAAAAGCGGCGGAATAGTCGAGCGCGCTGTCTCTGTGACAGCTCTTGTTATTGCCTCCAATTCTCCAACTTGTATTGAAGCACTCTTGGCAACTGGCTGGCTCAAGTCTACTCTTTCCTGATTATTGAAGTATATGCAGGCTCCTGATCCACATGGCCCTGCATTTCCTAAGCATGACCCATCTGTGAATGCAATTACAGTGTTCACTTCATCTTCTGCAATAATTTGTGAACTAATCTTTTTGGAAGCTTCTTGTTGTGCTAGATTTCTTGTTTTTGAGAAACCTAGGTTGTTCCAGTATTATGGCCGTCTTCTACTTGGTTGTAACCCTTCTAAGTAGGATGCCTCTGGTTCAATTGAATTTGTGTTTATGTCGGTCAGTGATTTCATGTCTGTTACTTGTTGTAGCATTTTTAGCTTGACTATTCGAAGAATAGTTGGGCTATACTACTCGCCCCAGCATCAGCGTCCGGTTAAAGTTTTAGGGCAAGTTGGGATTTTCACTTATAAGTCCAATACCCTACATTCAATTGACTTAATACTTCACACAGTTGTTCAGGGCCATCACATGATGAGGTTAGATAACTCCATATTATTCTTTACACAGATTATGGCCCCTGATTGACTATAGAACTTAGGTTAAAGTTTTAGGGCAAGTTGGAATATTTATTAATAACTTCTATATCCTTTGTTTAATTGATTTAATACTTCACACAGTTGTTCAGGACCATCACACAATGAGGTTACATAACTCCATATCCTTAATACAAGTTACGGCCCCTGATTGACTTAGGTTAAAGTTTTAGGCAAGTAAAAGTTAAGGGCAAGTTGGGATTTTAATAAAAAAAAACTTCTATACCATTCATTAAATGCACTTAATAAAATTCAAAATTATTTATGACCATCTTACTACAAGAAACGTAACTCCATTTAAGCCTAAATACAAATTATGGCCCTTGAACTTAACCACATTTTCATAGTTATTTGAATGACTTGCGTCATTGTTTGGGCGGGCTGGTGGGAAGGCAGCATCAAAGTCACCTTATGTATCAAATAATTTTAGTTGGGTTTGACATAAAGAGACCAAAACATGGTATTATTACATCGTTATTGTATTCTAAGTCAAAGCGGCGTAGTCGAGCACGCTGTCTTACGACGGCTCTTGTTGTTATTGGTGTTGGTTGTTTTACTTGATCTGTCCTCTTTTAACCCATGTTTAAAGTCTGTTTTATCAGGGATGTGTCAGGTTTGGCCATTATCTTTGTACATTCTCTGATGGCAATTTCTTCAAGTCTCAGATCTATTGGTTTGGTATATTGGTTTTCGTCTTCTTCATAGTTTTTTGGCTATGCCGAATGGCTTGGTTGTCGCCTATGGTCTCCTTGTACTTTTGACAAATTAATTCACTGTTGTCATTGCATGGTACTAATTCTCTGTGTACTTATACATTGATTCTTGTTAATTTAGTGACAGGCACTTAAACGGATAGCTGATGTTTACATGATTAGTTATTGTTTATTTGTTACAGTATTTATTATTTTTAACTCTTCTTTTTAATCTTTTAAGCAGGTTAAAAAAAGCTGGGCACCGACTATAACAGGATTTGTGATCCCCAGAACAGTTTTTACACTTTTGTTTGTTTTGTTTATGCATTTCCCTACATGGAGTTCTGCTCAGTTTTCACAGAAGTTGACTTTTTTACAGATTGCAGCTATGTGTCCAAATTCTTGGCACTGGAAGCACCTTGTAGGAATATTCCTCTTGTTTCTGTATGCCTGTACCAAAATTGTCTTCTTTCAAACTGTGAACTTACTTTGAAAAAGTTTTTGATGGTCTTCAAAGGACTCAAACTCTACAATTACAACAAGTTGTTGTTTTATTGAATTTTTGGCTTGTTGTCGCCGATGTTCTCGTTGTACTTTGAGGAATTGATACGCCATACATATCATTGTACTTGTAACTCTTGCTACTTATTAACTTTTGTTAACGCCACTTAATATGGGAAGTTGTTTGAGTGTATTTTTTTTATTTTTTTATTATTATCATTATTATTACATCCTTTTTGTTTCCGTCAGTGATCTTTGAGGCGCATATGTTTGATCAGTAGCTGATTTATTATACTGACCATTTTTCTGTTGTTTTCACCAACACATACCCTTTTACCAGGTTCAATTGAAACATCAAGTTTGGCCACAGATTTTTCTTTGTGATGGTATTGTTTCAGCCAGATTCCTCCATATCTTTGTATTTCATTGTTTGTCTCACTGTTCTTCCGTCAATTTTTTTTATCAAATTCTTGGTCTAGCTTTGCAGCATCCCTTGCTCCTACTTTTGCTTGTTGGTGTGCAAGTTCATTACCTCTGATGGTGGTGATATATCGTTGTTGTTGTTTATCAAATTATGGCGGCGGCGTCGCCTATGGTCTCCATGTACTTTATTGATTTTTTTCTCGATGTTGTCTATGTGCCTTATTCTGTGTAATTATACACTTGTTACCTTTTTTTTACTGTACAAATTTCAGAAAGTTGTGTTGTTTTTTTAAAGAAATTTGTTTTAGAGCCTGTCCGTTTCTGACAGATATAAGCTCAATGAGTCCATCAGTTCTTCTTTTGCACTTACACAATATTTCTATTGCACCGCTAGCAATCCCAATGACTTCACTTGACTTTTTGACAACCACATGTTTAAGTCCTGTTTCAGTGGATCTTCTCTTTTTGCCTCAATTCTAACCAGTTCCTCTGCTTGTCTTAACCTTATGTGAATTTTCATTTGTAGAGAATAAGTTAATATTTTCAAGGATTCTGTGCTTGTACTTTAGTAAACATTCACTTGCTTTTAACAGAGCGCAGTGTTAGACCGTTTCAAATGCGCGTATGCATTGGTCAGTTTGAGTAACCAGTACAGGTAAACCAAATTCCAAAATTGGCAAGACCAAGGCTTTGTAAAGCTTCATATATGTTGTCTGTGTGCGGCCACTATATTTACTGGTGAAACAGTCAAGACCTTTTTACATGTCAATAGGTTTGTGGAATAAAAGGTTTAAGAACAAGTTGAACATGTATATGAATTATGTTAGTATTTTTTCACGTTTTTGCCAAAACAAAGCTATTTTTCTAAGGGCCTCAACTTTATTCCCTTAAAAGTGGTAAAAAACACTGCTGTAATAATCAGGTATAGCCAAAGTCTATCTCTTATCTCAAGACGTGTTGCCTTTTTCAGATCCCTAGCTCTATTTGTCCCTGGGTTTAAACCAGTACTGTAGTGTGTTATATATGCATATTTTTTCTACCATATGGACATGAAAACCTCACAAAGACATTTTTTGTGGGAGAGGGGGCTCTGGATCCACCATGAGACATTTAGCAATTAACTGTGTTCATGTTTACAGAGTGCAGATGTGCAGAAAGAGGAGCTAGGTGTTGACCAGCAGCGGATCCTGTTGTCCCTGACTGTGAGGAGCCAACTTTGCCAGAGTTATCCCCCTTCCACACAGTACCAGAGGGTGTTCGTCAAGAAACTTCTCAGTCTGGTTTGTTTGTTTTTGAAATTCATTTTATTTTGTCTTGTTTGAGTCTGTCAAATCTTTAGGATTTTCTGTATGTTTTTTTTAAATACGCTTATACAAAATAATGAAAGCCTTATATTTATTTTAATTTTATGCTACATAAGATAAGGACTACTTTTCGTAGGTGTGTTCATTTTTTGTTATACGTCATGGATCTAATTTGCCCATATCCAATTTCAAGCTACTAGAACTAAGTCTAGGTCTTGGTGTTTTTGTTTTAAAGGAACAGACAATACTTGATGCACTGATCAATTTTTCCATTAATTTACATGATATGACTTGACTCTACTTAATGTGTTCATCTGTAAGATAATAACAACTGTTGAAAACTATGTGTTCATTACACTACATGTATTGTTCCAGCTGGAGGAATATGATGTGGAGATATGTGACGACCTGTATGAGGTATACACGGATCTTCTACAACAGCATGACACAGAGGAGGATGCGCTTTGTTATAAGACTTTCTCTCTGGTTAGTTAAAAATATCTATGGGATTTGTTATGTAGATCTATGCTGATAGTGAACTGGTTTGTATAATTGTCTCAGTCCTACCTGGCATTGATATTAGTCATCTGTGTCAAATTCTAGATTTTAGTTCTACTGCTCACACGCCTTGTATCACAACCAAACTTGTTAGATATTCATGAGAGCTAAGTTCCTTTTTTTAAACCGGCCAGATCTGACTATGAATGACTGGATTATTACCCTTTTGGGCCTCTTGTTTAACTAGCCCTGAAAATAATTTCAGCAAACTGGGTTTGCGAGCTCATGCTTATTTCTGCTACTTTACCCTGAGTCTGTGATCCATGATTATAAATGAAGTACTCATATTTCACAATCATCTACCCCATCAACGTCAGAATTATATATACCACCCTGACTTGTGGTACATGTTAGCCATTTATAATTGAGTGTTGTATATTTCAGGGTGAGGAAGAGTCTGTAACAGTAGTGGAGTCAGTTAACATGATCTCATTTGGAACGACTGGCCTCAGCACTTGGCAGGTGAGGCAACATTTTTGCCCTCTATGTGCTTAGAAAGGGCATTTGGATTGCTATTATTATACCCCCATATATATCTGGGAGTTGCCTTCATCATGGCCCTAAAAAGTTGTGTCATATGTAGCTGCAAAAGTATTTCACCAGCACACATATAGCTTCATATGTATGTTGGTCATACCTGGGCTGTTGTGCCCTCGCCATTTCTGTCACATTTCACATGGGCTTACAAGAGATATGGCTCTTGACTTTGAAAAAAAATGTCAGAATTTTTTTCTGTCACATGTAGCACCAAAAGTATTGCATAATTATACATGTACACTCATGAAACTTCATGGCAATTTTGGTGATCATGGGAACTTTCGCAGATTCATTTTTTTTTGCGACATTTCACTTTCTATAAGAAGTTCAAGAGTTACAGCCCTTTAGTTAGTTAAGTATTGTCTGAAAAATCTTGTGTATTGCTCCTATACAATGAAATTAAAGAGGAATGCCATTTCTTTAACAGTTCATTTCTTAGTTCTTCATTGATATTTAACCTTTCCTGTGTCCAGCCCGTGTCTAAGGTCATTATAACTTCCATGTTCATTTCAGGCAGCCCAGCACATGGCAGAGTGGGCATTTCAGAATAAGAAAGTGCTGGAAAACAGGTAGAAATAAAATGAATTATAAGAATTTTAAATTAATTTTAATAAGAATTATGTTTCAAAAGTTTTTGGCTTTGGCTATATAAGAATAAAGAAGACTGTTACAGTCCCCTTCCCTCACATGAATGTCAACATCACTTTTACAACTTGGTTTTAGGCTCTAGCTCCCCTAAGCATGAAGGACTCAAGATGAGCCAAGGTCTGTTGTGCATCCTTGACATTTTTGGCCGTAAATTGCCTCTTCTCAGAAACAACTTGACCGATTGTGCTGAAACTTGACTAGAAACACCAAGGCATTAGTCCCAATCAAAAGTGCCCTTTTGGCAACATGTTTCATGAAGGGAAAAAAATGAAAACCTTTTCATGAGTTGCAATGGCTAGAGCTTTTTAGCTCACCTGAGCACAAAGTGCTCAAGGTGAGCTTTTGTGATTGGTCTATGTCCGGCGTCTGTCGTTCATCGTCCATCGTCAACAATTGGTTACAATCATCTTCTTCTCCTTATTCGCTTGGACAATTTTGATGAAACTTCATAGGAATGATCCTTGGTTGGTGCTTTTTAGCTCTACTGGCCAAAGGCCAGAAGTGCTTATGCGATGGTAATGTGTACGTAGTATGTGCATCCGTGCGTTCGTGCGTCTGTAAACAATTGCTTGTGAACACGATACAGTCTTCAGTTTTGATTGTATCTCGATGAAACTTGTACAGTATCTAGATATCCATTAGAGCTCGGTTCCTTTCGAAAACCATTTTAAAGAAATGCTTTCTATTTTTAGGCAGGTCTGCATGAGCGAATTCTATTTTTAGCCAAGTTTACATGTACATGTAAATTCAAGTCTAGAGTTAAGGGAGACAATTTGCAAGTCTAGGATTTTGAGAGACAATTTGCTTTTTGCTTCTGCAGTTGATTTTGTTAATTACTCTGCCTTGTTCTTGTTGAAAGCCCAAAGGCCATTTTTTAGCTTTAAGTTCTGTAGTTTGTGCATTCATCTTAACAAAATTGGTTGTGAATGTTTAAGTTATGCACCTGGTGTCATTACTGGCCACACCCAGGGTTCACAGGTTTGGTAAACATAAATCTGGAAAGGTTTGAAAATCTTTTTGTGTGTTCGTGCATCCATCTCAGCACAATTGATTGTGAATATTTGTTCAAATTGATCAATGTTGTCCTAGGATGCCCTTGACTTTGACCTTTTGACCAACTTTTTTTAACTTTACAACTACAGAATTTTTTACTATGAGTACAGTTTTGAAAGCATTTTTTTTTTGTCAGATGACTTTTACTTGGCACATATTAAAATAGTTCATGCAACTAATCTGCTTACAATACTTTCTGGGCTCAGATGTTGAACGTGCTACATTTTCAGGTAACCCAAACACAAAACATAAACTTTATGTCTGTTGCCTTTTACCCATACATACATGCTCTGGATTGAGATGACCACAAAAGCCATTCCAGTAGAGCATAGGCCCTTTTGGGCCTCTTTGTTTAAAATTGTTCAAAGAAAATAATTCCAAGCAGAACTGGTTGCCATGGCAACCTAAAGGAAAATGTCAACAATTGATTATAATCATCTTCCTCTCCTAAACCGCTTGGACAATTTGATGAAACTTCATGGGAATGATCCTTGGTTGGTGCTTTTTCAGGCAACTGTGACAAGTCCTGTAGGTGATCATCGAGGTAAAATGTGTATAACTTGCCATATGTATTTGACACATAAAGGCAAGATCAACTTTTTATGTACTTGTTCATAGGTCAATGTCCCATTCAGGGGCATTTGTCACATACTGTGACAGCTCTTGTTCAATATTCTTTGAGAAACAAGCTATATTGATAACAAAGGTTAAACTCTTTTACTCAGGTGAGCGATTTAGGGCCATCATGGCCCTCTTGTTGATATAAAGCATTGTCTAGTGGTAATGTCAAGTCTGTTTTTCTCTGGGATGTGTAACCCTTTAACTGTCATTCATCATTATTACACAGCCACTTTTCTGAAGCTAAATTAATCTCATTTGCTTTATACTTCATTAAATAATAAGGGTAACTTCCCCCTTTCAGCTAAGAAAGCCTTCTTTATACTGCAAATTGGGGTGCAGTGGGTCAGTCCAGATGAAGCCAATAGGTGCTGGCAAGCTCTAACACCTCCATTTCCTCCCTCTCCCAAAATATCGAAAAAATGTTAAAATTTTGCCCTACTGGTCAAACGTCACTCGGCCACAGCGGTCTGCTGTTTGACATAAGCTATATAAATATAAGTATATATTGAAAACCTTTTAAAATATTTTACTTTCTTAGCAACCACTGATCCGTTTCAACCAGATGACTTCCATAGGGACTGCCTTAGCAACTTGTACTTTCTTTAGTTACCAATGACTAAATGTCATTTATTAAGTTTTGCAAACTTGATATTATGACCCACACTCTTGTAAACTTATAAGCATTGATACTCAGGTGAGCAATATAGGGTCATTTTTGCCCTCTTGTTTATGAAATCTACCATCATAGACAAATCTTAGTTACCAACATTGAAATGCAGTGGTCGACATCAGCACAAGCCTGCGAGCCCTGCACTGGTAAAATGTCTTTCAGGCTTGCTCAAATTCTGAATTTTATATAGCAGGGCTTGTTCAAAAATTTGATGCCAAGCAATAGTATAAGAATTTGGGCTTGTTCATTCCAAAGTCTAATTTTGATGACTGTGAATGTAAAAAGTTCTGTTTTTAGGAACTATTTAAACTGTAGGAAAGTGTCCTGTGTGCTAGTTTTTCATTTCTGCATTGTACAACATTGTACTGATACCTTCTTTCTCTTTCAAAAGTTGTAAGTTGAACTCTTGTAACTGTATAAATATAGCTGATATGGTCTATGTAATTGTTTACGTCCAATTGTTAAAATTTCAGCTACATGTTTACCATTACCTATTATGATAATAAATTTATTTAAACCAGTTTCTTGCATGTTGATGTTGCAGGTGTGTGTTAGAACTGGGCTGTGGTGTGGGTATGCTGGGATTGGTCGTATGCCAGGCGTGTGGGGTCAGCTCCTATGCATTTACTGACAACAGCAGCCATGTCCTCAACCTAGTCGCCCACAACGTCCACCAAAACTTATCCAGGCACATATCGGGACCTTACACTAGCCATAATAGGATTAAATCTGGCCAGTCAGGACCTGTCAAGCAGGTCAGGCATTCAAGTGAAGATGATGTTCACCATGTCAGTGCATGTGGTGGTGAGACTGACCATACAGAGTGTGATAGAACAAGACAGGGTTGCAGAAATAATTCTGATGTTGATGGGGTAGATGATTGTGAAAATATGAGTACTTCAGTTACAAGTATTAGTGACTTACAAGATGGAGATGATGGTGCTTTGAATTTAAATAGAAAGTATTGGAAGGAGATAGGCCATGATATTTTTGCCTATGATGCTACAAGAACTGTCAGTGTTGGAAAACTGGATTGGGAAGCCACTCGTGACCAACTTGAAGAGCCATACAGGGATATAGACATGGTTCTTGCAGCAGGTATGATACATGATTTTCTACTGGTAGAGGAAATCTGAAGATTGTGTACACCAACCATCCTAGCTTTTACGTTTTAGCTTTTGCTCAGATAAAGTACCATTGTTTCGTCTTAGAGAAAATGCTGTAATTTTCCATATGAAAGCTATGGCTCAGTCTTTCGCATAAGCCTATGGCATGTTTATCTTAATTTCAAAATTTTAAATGCTCATTAATTTGTAATTTTTCTTTTCAAAATATTTGTTCACTCGACTTTCAATGTTGCAGATGTTGTGTATGATGTGCGAGTGATCCCAGCCCTTGTTCATGTTCTGAAGACATTCCTGACCCCGAGTGACGGTCGTAGCCCCTGTGTGGCCTACATTGCCTCCACCATCCGCAATGAGGACACACGAGACCAGTTCCTCATTGCCCTCAGTAATTACTCCATGACAAAGAGACACATTAAATTATATGAATAAAATTATTAATGTTCAAAGTTTAAATTCCTTGATATGCTTAAAATGTTCATTGCTTCAAAGTTTAAATACCGGTATGTGAATTGTCAGATATATTAGGACAGATCTTTTTCCTCTTAATGTGTTATTTGTGTCATTAGGGATATTTTGTTTTAGTTGCAGATTAATCTACACTCAATATATTATTATGCTAAGATGTTGTTTTAAACAAAACATCATATGAATGCTTATTTTTTTCACAGGTGCAGAGGGGCTTTGCTACACACCATGTGAGTCACCATCAAGACAGCTTTTCCACTATGACAACTCAGTACCAATAGAAATCATCAAGGTCACTGCTTAAAGGACAGGGTTTCAATGTCACTGTGTTTCAAGGTGACTGCGGAATGACAGTGTTTCAATGTCACTGTGTTTCAATGTGACTGCGGAATGACAGTGTTTCAATGTGACTGCTTGAATGACAGTGTTTCAATGTCACTGCTTGAATGACAGTGCTTCAATGTCACTCCACAGTGACTGCTGAAGAACAGCATTTCAATGTCACTGCTTAAATGACAGTGTTTCAATGTCACTGTGCATTGACTGCTAAACGACTGTGTTTCAATGTCACTGCTTGAATGTCAGTGTTTCAATGTCACTGCTTGAATGACAGTGTTTCAATGTCACTGTGCCGTGACGGCTGAAGGACACTTTTTCAATGTCACTGCTTGAATGACAGTGTTTCAATGTCACTGTGCGGTGACGGCTGAAGGACAGTGTTTCAATGTCACTGCTTGAATGACAGTGTTTCAATGTCACTGTGTGGTGACTGCTGAAGGACAGTGTTTCAATGTCACTGTGCGGTGACTGCTGAAGGACAGTGTTTCAATGTCACTGTGCGGTGACTGCTGAAGGACAGTGTTTCAATGTCACAGCTTGAATGACAGTGTTTCAATGTCACTGCTTGAATGACAGTGCTTCAATGTCACTCCACAGTGACTGCTGAAGGACAGTGTTTCAATGTCACAGCTTGAATGACAGTGTTTCAATGTCACTGCTTGAATGACAGTGCTTCAATGTCACTCCACAGTGACTGCTGAAGAACAGCGTTTTTAATGTCACTGCTTGAATGACAGTGCTTTAATGTCACTCCACAGTGACTGCTGAAGAACAGCGTTTTAATGTCACTGCTTGAATGACAGTGTTTCAATGTCACTGTGCGGTGACTGCTGAAGGACAGTGTTTTAATGTCACTGCTTGAATGACAGTGTTTCAATTTCACTGTGCGGTGACTGCTGAAGGACAGTGTTTTAATGTCACTGCTTGAATGACACGTGTTTCAATGTCACTGTGCGGGTGACTGCTGAAGGACAGTGTTTTAATGTCACTGCTTGAATGACAGTGTTTCAATTTCACTGTGCGGTGACTGCTGAAGGACAGTGTTTTAATGTCACTGCTTGAATGACACGTGTTTCAATGTCACTGTGCGGGTGACTGCTGAAGGACAGTGTTTTAATGTCACTGCTTGAATGACAGTGTTTCAATTTCACTGTGCGGTGACTGCTGAAGGACAGTGTTTTAATGTCACTGCTTGAATGACACGTGTTTCAATGTCACTGTGCGGTGACTGCTGAATGACAGTGTTTCAATGTCACTGTGCGGTGACTGCTGAATGACAGTGTTTCAATGTCACTGCTTGAATGACACGTGTTTCAATGTCACTGTGCGGTGACTGCTGAATGACAGTGTTTCAATGTCACTGTGCGGTGACTGCTGAATGACAGTGTTTCAATGTCACTGTGCGGTGACTGCTGAAGGACGGTGTTTTAATGTCACTGCTTGAATGACAGTGTTTTAATTTCACTGCTTGAATGACAGTGTTTTAATGTCACTGTGCGGTGACTGCTGAAGGATGCTGTTTTAATGTCACTGCTTGAATGACAGTGTTTCAATTTCACTGTGCGGTGACTGCTGAAGGACAGTGTTTTAATGTCACTGCTTGAATGACACGTGTTTCAATGTCACTGTGCGGGTGACTGCTGAAGGACAGTGTTTTAATGTCACTGCTTGAATGACAGTGTTTCAATTTCACTGTGCGGTGACTGCTGAAGGACAGTGTTTTAATGTCACTGCTTGAATGACACGTGTTTCAATGTCACTGTGCGGTGACTGCTGAATGACAGTGTTTCAATGTCACTGTGCGGTGACTGCTGAATGACAGTGTTTCAATGTCACTGCTTGAATGACACGTGTTTCAATGTCACTGTGCGGTGACTGCTGAATGACAGTGTTTCAATGTCACTGTGCGGTGACTGCTGAATGACAGTGTTTCAATGTCACTGTGCGGTGACTGCTGAAGGACGGTGTTTTAATGTCACTGCTTGAATGACAGTGTTTTAATTTCACTGCTTGAATGACAGTGTTTTAATGTCACTGTGCGGTGACTGCTGAAGGATGCTGTTTTAATGTCACTGCTTGAATGACAGTGTTTTAATTTCACTGCTTGAATGACAGTGTTTTAATGTCACTGCTTGAATGACAGTGTTTCAAGGTCATTGCTTATAAGACTTGAGTTTCATATCACTGCTAGAAGGGCACTATTGACATTTTATCAAAGTTCTTATATTTATCAAACATCAAGGTCACAGCTGGTCTCTTGCCTTGTATGTGGTGCAATATATAATTAAAAGTTGTATTTAATATGTGTAATTGTGCTTCTTTCTAATCTTATGACCATTTCTGACCATTTCAAATAGGTCATTTTATTAATCTCTAGTTCAGTGTTGTCCAGGCCGTTGTGCCTCTAAACTGGGTTTGCACTTGAATGTTTTACTACTGGGCTTGTCCTTGTAGTTGTCATTGTATGTAAACCATTGTAAATACCATTGAAAAATAAGTATGAATTCAAACATGCATGTATTTCACTGTCCAATGCAAAACAATAAGGTTTGTCTTTCTTAACATTGTAATAGTAGGTATAAGAATTATGTGGTATGAAGTTATGAACACATGGAGATCAACATTTTAGGAACATTTGTAGCAAGAAAAATCTCATTTATAAAACTCTGTTGTATCTGGATTAGGAATAAATGCATACGAGTTTATGTTCTTTAACATTTCTATTTATGATTGTGTCTATAAAGGTTCTATTTTAATAATTGGTATGTATAATCATATTCAATGAAATGCTATTGAAGAGACCTAGTTCACTGTACCTTTTGAAAGCTAAAACTAAGTATATTTTTAACCATGATCGATCATTTATGTAATATACCAAGTGCTAGTAGACATTGAACATGCTTTTCCAGTGTTTGTCACTATCTTGTAGACTCTTAATGGTGCTTTGTTGTGAAATTTGCTTACTGTTCATCATGTGTATTGAATTGATACATCTTTGTCAAGGAAATAAACTTGAGCTGTTAGAAAGTGACATTTTTTGTTGTTTTGTTTCTGATATTGGCCCAAAGCTTAAGTAAGGTAATAATTTAAAAAAGGAGAACAAAAACAGAAATTGATTTTTTTGAATAAATTAACTTTCATAATTACAAAAAAGAAAAAAACTTTCTTTACAATAGTTGAATGTGTTGATTGATTGATGGTTTATATTCAGTGTGTGTATACCATGTGATAAGTTACGTCATAACTTAAAACAAAGATCACTTTTCTTACAGTACTCCATTTTTAATGAAACAAGGGGCAGTCTATGCCACTTAAAGAGCTCCACCTTCGTTTATTTACCAGATTGTGATAAGTTGGTTTCATCAAACACTTCCACAAACGTGTTTTCAAAATAATATTTGACAGTGCTTCGTCAGACGGCTGTTTTGTGAAAAGGTTTGTTGAAATTTTTTAAGAAACTAAACTCAATCAAACTCTGGTAAAACACTGAAGGCAGGGCTCGTTTAGTGGCGTAGACTGAGCTATGTTTCATTTAAAATGGTGTAGAATAAGTGGTTATCTTTGTTTAAAGTCTTCATTCAAAGAAAAATATTGCCTTCTGACGTAGCATTTACGACGCAATTTTTCACATGGTATACACACACTGATATTTATTCAGGTCACAACACACACAATGTGCATTTAGTAACACCATTGTATTTAGTACATTTAAGAATAACATTATATAGCTCTAAAGAACCGGGGTACATGAAAATATATCACATAAACTTATGCATAGGCAGGATGTTTATTTACTAAAAATAGTCAATGCATTTGTGGACTAAAGACTTAAAATACAGTTGATAACTCCACACCTAGACGCATGAAATCTATGGAGCTCATTTCCAATGAGGTGTCAACCACTTTGCTGACCTGATAACTTCAGTACATTGACTGGCATAAGGTTGCCCCGTTTGACAATTGATACCCTATATAATTTTGTTTTCTCCATGTAATTTTTATACCTCTTGAGTGACTACATTATCCATTATGGATGGTTATCAAACTTGTCCAAGATATCATACCATTTCAAATTCTGAAATTTGATGATGATTGGACAAGACCAATTTTAGATAATTTTTATACCTATTGAGTGACTAGAGCAATATTGCTGGTTATTGAACTTGTCCAAGAAATTTTACCAATTCACATTCTGACTAAATTTGGTGATGATAGATCAAAGACTTCTTAAGCTATTGAGCAGACAACATACTGGACAAAATCGCTTGGTACACCGCAGGTAAAACTAGAATATGTCCCTTTTTTTAAACGGGCATATAAAACTTAGTTTTAGGTATTAAAATAACCCACAGCAGGTCACTGTTCACTGACTATGCCCGATGACAACAAGAGCTGTCACAGAGACAGCGCGCTCGACTATTCTGCCGCTTTTCGGTGTATGGACTGAAAAGTTTTGGCAAAACATGCATGGATCACTGTTAGATTAGATTTCAATGCAATACATGATGTGCTGAGATATTTACATAAATTGAATTGGAAAATATTTGAAGTGGTACGCAAACTTTAATGTAAATTCTAAGTCGAAAAAGGGGCATAATTCTGTTAAAATGCCTGATACAGTGACTTCCTCCTGTGTACAGGTTGGGGACATGATGGTGAACAAGTGTGCAAAGTTTCAAAGCCATATGTAAATGGACTTTGAAAATATTTGAGGTGGTACGCAAACTTTAACGTAAATTCTTAGTAGAAAAAGGAGCATAGTTTTGTCAAAATGCTTGATACAGTGACCTCCTGTGTACAGGTTTGGGGCATGATGGTGAACAAGTGTGCAAAGTTTCAAAGCTAGATGTCAGTGGACTTTGAAAATATTTGAGGTGGTACGCAAACTTTAACGTAAATTCTTGGTAGAAAAAGGAGCATAGTTTTGTCAAAATGCTTGATACAGTGACCTCCTTCTGTGTACAGGTTTTGGGCATGATGGTGAACAAGCGTGCAAAGTTTCAAAGCTAGATGTCAATGGACTTTGAAAATATTTGAGGTGGTACGCAAACTTTAACGTAAATTCTAAGTCGTAAAAGGGGCATAATTTTGTCAAAATGCTTGATAAGAGTTATCTCCTCCTGTGTACAGGTTGGGGGCATGATGGTGAACAAGTGTGCAAAGATTCAAAGCCATATGTCAATGGACATTGAAAATATTTGAGGTGGTACGCAAACTTTAACGTAAATTCTAAGTAGAAAAAAGGGCATAATTTTGTCAAAATGCTTGATAGAGTTACCTCCACCTGTGTACAGGTTGGGGGCATGATGGTGAACAAGTGTGCAAAGTTTCAAAGCCATATGTCAAATATTTGAGGTGGTACGCAGACTTTAACAGAAATGGTTACGCCGACGACGCTCGGGTGACTAGGATAGCTCTCCTTATTCTGCGAATAGTCGAGCTAAAAATGAACAACCATTGACATCTGCTTGCAGTGCTTTTTTTGTGTTAGTTTAAGTTTTTCAGAGGCACCTATTATAAAGCTTTTGTATCAAACAAAATTGATGATTTCTTAGAAGGCTATTGAAATAACACAGGCATTTAAAGCATGCGCACCATTTGTGCTTGTTAGAATACCACACACGTTATATGTGTCCATCCAAGCTATAAAATCCTGCCGTGGTTAGGTCTAGTTTGAAGTTTTTTAACTTTGTAAAGGAAACACGGATAGAAAATGCAGTTTTACTAAAATGTTATGGTATGACACTCATGGAGACCAGCATGGACACCCTTCTGCCTTCATAAAATTAAATGCACATGACCTCAAATATTTCTTTTGTTTTGTTTTATGAAGTTGTATTACGTTTAATTGCCAGATATGTAAAGGGTGTACATATTTATTACCTTATTATAAGTTTTTAACACAATATCTACGGTTACATTTTCTGCAAAATTCATAATGTTCAAGTTCTTCATAGATTCACTGTGCCCTTTTTACACTTAGCACCCTGTTTCTTTTCTGCAGCACCCTGTCCTTTTTTAAATCCTGGCTAAAACTATAATTAAATATTGGGTTTGAAAGTACTTTCTTGAAAACTTGTGCATTTTCATTCTTTATATCTGGGTAGCTATTTCCAAGTGCTGAAAAATTTGCCTGAATTATACGTATACTAATTTTATATTTTGTCAGGTTTAATATCGTAAGGGGTGTCAAGCGTGACCTGCATCTGCTCATGTATATTGTGTTATGTTGTCTTTCAGGTTCATATTATTTTCTCCCACCTCAGATACGTAGATCCATTAATTTAACCATGCTAGAAATTCTTATCTTGCCCACGAGAGAAGATAAAATGCCCGTATGGCACTTATTTTAATGGTCACCACATTGTAATTACCTCCCTTGTTGAAGACTGTCGTCTGTAGCGCATCATGGAAACCTTGTCTGGTGGCAATATTTAGAACGCGAGTTAATTATTTCTCGCTTCAAATGTCACCAGAAAACAGTTTTCACGCTCCTTTCAAGAAATTGACCAAATTCACTTTGACTACTCTCTTACTTGAACATGTGTTATCTCATCCTTAGCATGGGGTGACAACGGTATTGGGGATAATTATTTTGATAAACGATCTATTCATTTTATTTATTCGAGACATGAGGCACATGATATTGTAAAAACACTTATTCACTTTAATTCCAGTGGGCAATGCCACACAATTAGGGACCACGATTTGATTATATCCCTTGACCAAGTAATGTTCGATTTGTACAAATGCCCTAGCAATGGCAGAACATCTATATTTCAAATGGGTTTTCTTTTCAATATTCTGTGCTTTTCATGAAACATTCATGGACTAAATGCAGTCATTGAATAAAAGTGATATTTTACTGTTGTTAGCTAATGTTATTATAAGGTATTAAATACATGAAAATGTGTGCATTTGCTAGGTTTTGTGAAATATTACTACAAAATTAGGGTTCAACATGATGGACACTCTAAACAGGCGACCTAATTCCAGTTTTCTAGTCATGTTTACAAATTCTGACAAGCAATATAACCTCACCCAAGTGCAATAACTCAATAACTGCATATAGAAATAGAAGCAGATATTGAGTTTTCGCACTAAGGTGACGAATTAAGTTCTTGACCTAAAAAAGAAAACAATCATATTTCAATTATCTTTATTACTTGATACTACTGAGCATCATACAATGTTATGATTGATGGATGCACTAACCATAATGATAGAGATGAAGTTCATTGGACATGAATGTATAACATGTAGTATAGGTAAAAAATAGAAAGGTCCATATACATTTACATCACACTTATATAAGACACACAAAGTCACTAACCCATGATTCATCATCATCTCACATACCAACAAATTATTTGTTTACGTTATTTTTTCTTTTGTATTTAACACTCAAGAAATACAGTACCATATCATAGAATAGCTTAATAAGATACCAGTATGCAGTTTATTAATACAGCATACTGTAAACTTGTTTCATTAGAGAGAGCAAAGGGAAGCCAGCAATGAAAGCAATCTGAATCTTATTAACATTGTTTACAACAACAATATTGGAACAAAAACAATGGCCTTAGAACATTTCTGTTAGCATATATACATAAATTATAGAAGTGAAAATTTGAGAACATAATTCAATAATTTCAACCAAGCTAAAAATTTGTTATGCATTCAATGTGAAACATAACACATTAACTAACTTGTGATTTAGATAAAAAAAATATTAAGTTATCCATAAAGTAATTTTGGTAAAATCTCTTAACAGATCAGACTTAACAAGCACTATCGGATGTAAAAATCCTGTGATGTAGTACATAACTTACAGCATACATAATCAAAGTATGGTACATGGTAACAGCAGTGTCACAGATAGTAAAGTGCACATGGCCAGTCACAACACATGGAAAACAAAAATGTGTACAAATTATCCGCATGTTACATTTCATGTCTAATCATTGACACAAAATAGATTTTTTTTCACGTTTTCATAAAAAAATATCATTCTGAACATTTAGAACTAGAATTTACCAGTCACTGCTTCAACATGTAAGTTAGAGGAACATTTAAAACATTTGATATGTAAAAACAGTGATTCAGTCAAAAGACAATAACAACATTAACACATACTCGCAGCATATAACTCTTCTGATGATTGGTTCCTCATACTTTAACGTCGAGAGCCATTTCCAAAAACTGTAATCAAAACACGGAGTAAATTACTTCAACGTTATGTTATGCACACCACTGATTATTCTCACTTAGACAACAAGCATAAAGCACACATACATTGTAATTGTTGTTAGATATATATGTAGATAGGGGTAACAACAGTTCCACAGTATTGTCATCTTTAATATCAATTCTTTACAGTATAATCACAGTCCTATCATTGGAAGTTTTACTGGTCACATGCAAGAAAGGAAATGGAAAGCTGAAGTTTATGTCGCTCCTTTGATTAATGTTGTATCCAAAACCATTTCTAAGAACTGAAAATGAACAAAACAGGTTCAAATTACCATTAAAGAATTGATTAATTCAACTTCCAGACAATTACTAGAAATATTAAAACTTTCAAAGGTTCTTGCCAGATTGCAAATGTTTTTTTCTTATCTGAAATGCATTAACTATACAAACAGCACCTCTGTTTAGATGACTGATGCCTTATTTCCATGCTGAACATATGCAATTTTTGTTTCAAAAGCTTTCTTATAATGATTTTCTTTATTTTCAAGTAATATCAGTCTTAATAATGGTAGCAACCAGCAAGAATGAGTACACTTCGTTATAATTTTTAATGGATATGAAACATGGCCAAATAAGTCTCAATTTGAATATCTGGGTAACATTTACCCCACCCACCTCCTCATAACTGATCCTGACTGTGCCATTCTGTTGTGTGTCCTTGGCCCGGAACTTGTCTGTGAGGGTTTTCAGGAGCACACAAGCCTGTATAAAGTCATCAAACTGGATGTTCCGCGCCCCGCGTCGATCAAACGTCCGTACAACCACGTCACAAAACTGAGGAGACCTGACAACCAACACACAAACCAGATATAACATGACTGGCAGGAATGCAAATGTTGTTTCAGATATGTAAAAATACTCGAAACTGTCACTTGCAGAAAACTTTTCATCGACTAATTTCTTTCTTGTCCCATGAAAGATGTAAATGGCATTAGAGGCAGTAAATTCATTATCTATTTTTTAACTAGACTACATATGCAGTTAAAGATATTATTAAGTATGAAATATTTTTAAAAAGGGCGGAGCTGAGTGAACACTAGAGCTCATCTGTTGCTGTAAATTAATAGGGGCATAACTCAACAATTATTAAAGCCATAGCTATGGCTCTTTTCACAGATTGAGATATTGTCTCTGCCATCATATGTACTAAGTGGCATTTTAATATCTTGAATGGTTCTTGTGTTACGGACAAGATTAAAGTTTTTGCACAAAAATGCTACCGTTGACAACAACAATACTATGACAGTAGCTCAGATGTTTTACTAAAAAACACTATATTTATACATTATACATCAAGATATAGGAGACTTAATAAATCATGGGGAATTATGACCAGGCAATTGATTGTTCAGTTGGTTAACTTACAAATTGTAACCAAATGTTCTGAATGCATTGCTCAGCTCTCCTGCGTCAATATTTCCAGACCGATCAGTGTCAAATCTGAAAAATCAATATATATGTAGCAAGTTTAGTTGTTCTAATATAACCGTAGACTGCTTAAGCGAACATATTCTACTACTAGATGAGAATAACTAAGACAAGCTGGATTGAGTGTATTCGCATAATTTGCCAAATTCAAAAATAAATCTTAGCCTTGAAAAATAATAAGCAACAGCATACCGGTCAAAGCAGGACTTCCAGTCTTGGACATATTTCCATAACGCTGCAAACTCCTGCACATCTATTGTTCCACTCCTTAAAGTAGAAAATGATTTAGACATGCAGTCACTAAAACACTGTACTTTATACCATATCTTATTGTTTACCTTATATCACATGTCCTAGTAGACACACTGGGGATCTTTTGTACATATTTATTTCTTATTGTGGGCCTTAAACAATACTCAACCTAACTGAAAACTTGTGATTCTGCTGGCAATAACATATCAGCTTTAGTATTGTTTCCAGCGCACCACCTGTTGACATCTTCTATAAGACCCACTAACTTATTGTTACCAGGTAAAAGCAGGAGACACAAAACTTTAAACCTTTATTTATAACATAAAGGTTTTGGTTCATAATATACAGGGGTTGATTTTGACACATGGAACAATGTATTTGCATCGATAAAGAAAAATAAGATAAGTATGAACAATCAGCCATTCATTTGGCATTTCAAATATCTACAGTTATCACATGACAAGCCATGAGATGTTGACATATAGAAAACCCACCTGTCTTTGTCAAACATGCCGACCATGAGCCTACAGGTTTCAGCATTGAAAGGCGACCAGTTCCCATTGTGTAGAGCCTGTCGCAACTCTTCAGAAGTGATTTTACCATTACGATCTCCATCTACAGCCTGCAGACATGTAATGCAGTAATTAACCACAAAGAAAGAAACTATTATAAGGAATAAGAATTCATCCAAAAGTATAATTTTGATGAATGAATAACATGTCCTTCGAAAGGTATTTTTCCTGGTCAGGTGATTTAAACAGTTTTACACATGTTTATAAGCAATTGATGCTTCTGACAAAAACACATTTGTTAATAACACTGCCAAACAATGTTCAAAAGCAACACTAATAAAATACTTTATTTCAATCTAGTACCTGGAACCATCCCCACACTTCCTGGCTAACGCCAGGGGGTGGGGCTGGCTGTCCATAACCCGCAGGCTGGAACCCACCAAACTGCCCCTGGGGTGCCCCATACTGTCCACCTGGTTGACCCCCCTGGCTGGCCATACTGACCACCTGGCTGGCCATACTGGCCAGCAGGTGCACCATAACCCTGAACAAGTAAGATCATGTAAGAAGAAGTTTGTTATTTCTATTATGGTTAAACACTTTAAACCCTGTTTCAATGAATATTAGCTGATATGGATATGTATTGTCTCGTTCTTCTAAACAGTTTTACTGACTTTTAAATGTTTTTCATCTAATCACCTATATAACATAAGCAAATATATAACTGTACTGAGTGGTCACCACAACACATGCAAGAAAAGTAAAATGTTCACATTATACAATGATATACTTTCAGTAGTATGGATCAGGTGTTTATGCAGAAAGAGGGTCATGCACTTAACATGATTCTAGCAGAAGGGACATGAAATGTAAATGTGTCCAAAAATAAAATATTTGTTCTCATTTCACAAAATACCTGTTGCTGTTGTCCTGGAGGTCTGTATCCTGCAGGTGCACCATAACCCTGCTGTTGCCCGCCTGGGTTTCCATATCCCTGCTGTCCCCCGTACAGCTGGTTTGAAGGTGGGGGCCCGGGTGCTCTCTGCTGCTGGTACCCTTGTGGTGCCCCGTAACCAGCCTGCCCCTGCCCGGCCTGCCCAGCTCCATAACCACCCTATTTAATGTCAAATGCTGTAACTCATGGTTGAGAATTAGGGTATATTATCAGTATTCAATTTGCTTTCCGCATCTGTCATCTGCATTCTTAAACTGAAGCTATATTCCATGTATACGCCAAACGTAGAAATATCATCTGATAATAAAGTCAATTTATTTCAATAGTCGCAATGGTTTTCCACATTAACAGAAACCATTTGATTTTTGATGTGTTATAAAATCATAAAATAGACTTATGTTAACTAAAATGTGTTCATAGTGAAATCAAGCCAAGATAGATTTAAAAGTTTCATTCTTTGTTTGTTTTATTATGCATTTCTGCATTATTGAAAGTTCATTTATGTTCATAAAACAGATAAAAAAATTAAGCCAATTTCTATCTACTAACGTGTGTCCACTAAAATTGCTCATCAATCACATATATGCCATATCCTCCAGTGGGGGGAAAAATCCCCCGGAATTTCGAACCAGCCCCCAGTCTTCCGGTGTGAGAAAAAAATCCCCCAGAATTTAATTATTTTTTTAAGAAAGATTTAACATCAGGCAATAATGACAAACTGGAACCACTGTATGTGAGTGAAACTGAATACAAACAAACAACTCACCCAAGGAGAAATGACTGCATAAATCACAATGAACATTTTAAAAAAGGTTTGATAAATGCCAAAAGGAAACTTTTACAACAAGTGATTCATTAAATAGTCTCCAGAAATATGGCATGTATGCAATCGACTATACCTGCCATTGGTCCCTATTTTTTTACGCTATCAGAAGCTATTTAAAGCTGCACTCTCACAGATTGAACGTTTTGACAACTTTTTAATTATTTTTTTTGGAACAACTCAATTTTTGCAAAAATCTATGGAAACCAATTATATTAGACTGCTTACAAAAAATTAGATCACAGATTTATATATTTAAGTTCAAAAAATGATGTTTAATGCATTTTTCTTAAACCGTTAGCCATAAAACATTAATTTTGAAAATCTACGATCTGTTTTTTTGTCAGCAATCTTAAATCATTGGTTTGCAGAAATTTATTAAAAAATTGCTCTTTCCAAGACAAAAAATAAAAAAGTTGTAACTAGAAATGTGTCCATAGGACACGGATGCCCCCACTTCGATTTTTTGTCACAGAAAATAAGCCATAATGATTATTCAGGATAATCTGCACATATAGGATAAGTTGAGTTGAGTTGGGTTTTACGGCATCGCAAGACTGTATAGGTTATATTTTTTAAGTATTGTTGGGAAATAAAGGGCCCTAACTCCTAAATGATTAAAGCGCTTTCCATGGCTATCGAACTTGATCAAGATATTATGGTCACAATCATGTATGTAAAGTTTGGTGAGGATTGGACACATACTTTTCAAGAATTAGATTGGAAACATATATTTTTGAAGTATTTTTGGCAAAAAAGGGCCGTAACTCCTAAATGACTAAAGCGATTTCCATGACTATCGAACTTGATCAAGATATTATGGTCACAAACATGTGTTTAAAGTTTGGTGAGGATTGGACAAACAGTTTTCAAGAATTAGATCGGAAACAATCTTCGGGACGTATTTTTCAAGTCTTTTTTTGCAAATAAAGGGCCGTAACTCCTAAATGACAAAAGCGATTTCCATGGCTAAGGAACTTGATCAAGATATTATGGTCACAAACATGTGTTTAAAGTTTGGTGAGGATTGGACAAACGGTTTTCAAGAATTAGATCGGAAACAATCTTCGGGACGTACGTAAGTACAGACAGACAGACGTACGTACGGACAAGGGCAACCCTATATGCCGCCACTTTGTGGGGGCATAAAAATGGTATATCTGTGAGAGTGCAGCTTTAAGGTTTAAATTGATACCAAACACTTTACTGACCATTTGGCTACATGTTCCGCACCCCGGGAACTAGTCTAAAATAATAGACGTGTTATACGGGATTCTTTCAATCCCTAACGTCTAAACGGGAATGTGCAAAAAACGGGGGTGTTTTAAAAATAATGAAATTGTTTTAAGTGAAGTATTTTATGGTTGAAAATGATCATATAGAGTTATATTCATATTTTACCATGTAAGTGAAATGCTATTTTGCACTAAACAAGCATTTAATGCATTAAAACAAGTTGTTTACCTTTCCAATAAAACGAAAGTTGACTGACACAGAAAACAATTATGCAAAGGGGAACAACTCGATACAATCGTAATAACTCGGCCTCCTCCGACAAAGCTTCGAGATAGACCTCGTTAAACAATCGTAACAACTTGGCCATGGCCGAAATGTTCCGAGCGATTTAAAACTGTGCCCTGAAGCCTTGCAGGTGCCCTTCATGTATATATTGTTATGTTTTGACAGAATGAAATGAAGAAAAGCCGTCAAACTCATAATTATAAGTTAGATATTTATTTTTTGTGTACGGAACTAATATAAAATAACAATATCTGGTAATATTTCTTGTTTTTATGATATTTTATAGACGCTATATGCTTTAACCCGGAATCCTCATCGGAACAACTACCCACTTTTGATACTAAACAATTTGTACGTGAAGGATTTGCCATATCAAAAATCTAAAAAAAATCCGTCAGCGTACAATTATTTGGACTACCCGGAGAAATCCTAGGTAAGGCCCATTCCCTGCTATTTTCAGCGTGAAAACAAAACCACCGCTTTCACTTGGCACTGCGGGGTCACCTGGAAGGTAACAACAAGGCCCATTACCCCCAGACCTGGGGGGGAAGGGGGGAGGGGCATGGTTACAATTGACTGGTGTATAACCCCTTTGATAAATCTGATGAAAAAAAACACGTTCATTTATCTTGACTTACGTATTGATTTGGTGGCTGACCTCCCCAAGACATTTTATATAAATGTATTAACGCAGAATAAACTTTTAATTAGTAATCAGAATTTCAAAATAAACCATGTACAAACAGGAAGAAAGAAGCTCTTACGGCACCGTGTTTTAGAACATCCCAGTTAGGAATTGCCGTTATGTCTAAACATAAAAGGTTACGGGCAATACTAAAAAGGCTGACCAAATGGCTGCCCATATAGATATAGAGGGAAAAGGCTGACCAGAAAAATAAAATAGAATTTAAGATGTTTTTGATAAAAAAAAGAACTTTTATGTTTTAATAAGTATATACTGTATTCATTAAGAGTATTGTATTTTTATATGTTTTTTTTTTTAAATGAGTTAAGAAATCGTGATGTTACTGGTATATTGATATCGAATAATTCAATAATTCAAGTCGATGCGATACATTCTATTTCATTACCTTATTAAATTATCAATTTATAAATAACAATTGAAATAAATATGTACAGCTTTGTATAACTTTGTATAGATTGTAAATATGAGTAATTGAAACAAACAGTTCGGAAATAAAATATTTAAAAAGTAATGTTAATAGATGTATGCTATATCAGAAGCATACAGTTGATCATTTGTGAAAATTAATGTCATAGTGTAATGGGAAACATGTATTTTTTACCGCTGACCAACACGGTCAGCCTTTTTCGAACACTTTAATACATAGTGTAATATCTTATCGCTGACCAACACGGTCAGCCTGTATTTGTTATGTTATTCGCTGATTATCACGGTCCGCCTTTTTTCGAAACTCTAACTAACAACGATACTAGATAGTAGATGTTGTTTAATTCGGAAATAAAATATTTAAAAAGTAATGCTAATAGATGCATGTATGCTATAATAGAAGGATACAGTTGATCATTTGTGAAAATTAATGTCATAGTGTAACACACTCACTCACTCACCCACCAACCCACTCACTCACTCACTCACTCACTCACTCACTCACTCACTCACTCACTCACTCGCCCACCAACCCACTCACTCACCCACCCACCCACTCACTCACCAACTCACTCACCAACTCACTCACTCACTAACCAACTCAATCACATGGGTCATGACAAGAACACCTCCTCGTGGTGTGGCCTGGATGAAGATGGATACTATTTCTTACATAAACGTTACGAAAAGTCGTCCATCTTCAACAAAACGCTCTTATGATTTATAATATTTTAATAATATATCAATTATAATAATTAAAATAGTACTCAGAAATAAATAAAACAACAAAAAAATGAAATATTTAAAAAAAAAATCCATTCTCATTTTTTTTGGTCAGCCTTTTCTGGCCTGGTCAGCCTTTTCCCTATATATCTATATGGGCAGCCATTTGGTCAGCCTTTTAGTGCGACCCAAAGGTTACACCCTACTATCAAAACGTCGAATTAATGCAGGTAAGATTTTGCCAGGTAAGTTGCAGAATTCATTAAGCTGTTTGTATTTCTTTACTACGATCGCTGTATAAAGCTTTAATGAATTACCACTTAACTCTGCAAAAATAATACAGCCAATGACATGTTCTCACCCTGTGACATAAAAAAGATAAAATACACATACTAGCACGGGCGTAGCTAGACAAAAAAGAGTGTGTATGCCGTGTTTTATCGGGATTCGTGGGCATTTGACGCTATGATTTGTTTTGGCATTATTTTTTGTTGCGTTAAGTGTAGGCCGTGGCGTTAGCGGCCTACAGCAAGCTACGCCCATGAATTAGGCACCCCTGAATAATATACAGCCATTGTACCCTAAAATCACGGTTGTAAAACTATAAGTTATCTTTGACATTGATATTAATATCAATTTGAATGTTCATGTATAATAAGTTCGGTAATCCATACTTTCGGTAAATCCCCAGTTCGGTAAACTGATTATATCGTTTGATTCATCCAGTTGTTTTGGTAAAAAGGATTATTATATACATTGACAAATGATATCAGCATAATAATAGGATAATAAATTCAACAGTTCAGGAGGAGGGGAATTTGTATTTCAGAAATACATTCAAAGATCACAAATATTTCAGTGTATTTATATATGAACACATGTGTACCGTTATCTTATTGTATTGTTTTTTATTGTACTAATCAAATGTAAGTATAACATGAAATTGGAACCGTGAACTAAATATATTTATATATATAAATGTATTTATATTTTTCTTTTTTAGGAACCTATTGGAGTCAGAGTCACGGTGAAGTTTCCATTGTCACTGTGATGTGGAAGCAAGCCTTCAGAATGCAGTTTTCCCGTGTAGCTATTGTATGACCATCATCATCGTCAGATATCCACGGCTGACTAATTAGAGCATCGGAATGGGTCAGCCGTGGGTATCCGACATTGGTTCATCATATGAATTAAAAATGGTGTTGAATCCAGCACTTGTTTACAAGCAGCCTACATGTATCAATTTTTTTTCTTTTTGGAACTATTTCCAATGGCCAGTTTATTGGTAAAAAATAAAAAGTAACATATTTCTGGATTTTTGGATTACAAATCGGAGTGCATTTAAGGCAATTAACATTTAGATATTCAAGTATCAACACTTTTTGTGTTTGTATCTTCAAATGAAACAGACTGTAGTTTATATAATTTTACAATATATAACTATTCAAATTGATTAATTAAAGAAATTCTAAAGGTTATAGAAGTAGAAGAAATTAGTTTGGAAACACAAAAAAGTAAGAAAAAAAGACTAAAAACAAATGAACAAACAACAACAACAAATATATATACTGTAAAAAGAAATCTATATGAACATAGAAATCCTTAATGAGTCAGATTTTATCTGAAATTATAGGAGACCTCACGATGTCTACTTACAAAAGCAAAATAGTAAGACGATCAAATAACTTTTAATTGACTGAAAACAAACAAAAAACAACAGAGAATGAAAATTATGAATTTTTAACATTTCCCCAATCCTGTTAGAAGTGGCAACTAAGTTTTTTGAAATTATTATTTTTGTAGAGGCTTCGTCATCTTCTTGGTTCATCTGTCCATCAACATGTACCAGGGAGCACTTTCTGCGCAAGATGCAGCTCAACAGGATCTACAGAAGGTGACAATTTGGTGTTTGAACTCAGACACTACCGTGTACAGACTGGACACCAGCGCTGCTTCCTTGATCTCACCATGGAACACATGCATGTGCGTGCCTCACACTCACCGATGGTCGGGTTCTGGTACACGGAGCTAGGCAGTGGAATCAACGACGTTGTTCACATTTGGCAGTACAGTTAGCTGGATAGTTTTTCCTCATGCAAATATTTAATTATTAGATTGAAATATTGGTTTTAATGTAGGACAAATAGGATGATTTAAAAAATCTATTTCCATTTTTTTTATAGTACTTATCCAAGTAGTATCATCCTAGCTCGCAATTCCATAACTGATAGTTTTATCATATTTTGGACAGAAATAGTTAACGATATCCATCTGATAGCATTTTGCCCATCAGATGCAAGTCAAACTGATATCTTGTTGGCAACCTATCGACCCGATATCGGGCCTATATAATTTTAGTCATCTTTCCATCATTGGTGCGACATTCTTTCAGTTATCTTGTGGCTTCACATTAATGTATTAGATCTATTTTTTCTCTATTTAGAAATGTAAAATACTTAGCACAGTGGACTTGACACGCTGTGCCAGAAAAGGCTTAAAGTTGAAGTAGTTAAAGAAACACGGTATATTACAAATTACAATGTTTTTTTGAGTTTATAAAGGTCTGCCCGTGCCTTTTAATGGCTGCATTATGGCTTGACTCTGTCACACCCCCAAGAGTGACTGAAACAATATTTTGAAGCCAAAGGTGGAGTTATGCCCAGACTGGTTGCTGGGATACTCGACAAGGGGGAAAATAACATAAACATTGGACCGATATCAGGCAATCGTTGGGCTGATATGCCAACATTACGGTCGGATAACAATATCTATCCAATATGAGATTGCTTGCTGGAATGTACAACAAGAGAAAATTACAGACAGTTTTTATCATATTTGTAAAGAGCCATATACCCCTTCACGTCTGCACATGCTATTGAGCATGGTTAATTCAGATACATTTATATGTTCTCCTAAACCAATATTCAAACTTGAATTTAACAAGTATGGGTGTCTGTCATAGGAAGCCTTTCAGACCGGGCGCATGTGCGACAGGGTCTAGCGAAAGACCGCGCTTGGCAGGAGGGTTTTATGGCACAGATCCTTCCTATGATGCTCACACAGAAAAACACACTCATCCGCTGCTTCCCCGGAACCACTGTCACCTATCCTGAGCCTGGCACCGGTATGGAGATTTCGTGAGATTATTTCTGCCCAGTGATTTGTGTATTTCTCATTAGCAGGCAACTACAACAGCAACTCCATGTTTAATCTTTTATCATTGTAGAATTTGAGTTAGCATTGTTTTCATCACGTGACCTGCTAACTGAAAAAAATCAGTTAAAATATATGGTGGTGTATGGTTTAAAATCTTGCCCAGGTAAATTTAAACAGATCTATCTTTATTGCTAAAGAAATTGTTTATATTCTCCTATGGGCAGGTCACTACGAGCTTCAGGAGGTTGTGTTTCCGGGACGGGTTAAGGAAGCTGGGGCAGCCATCCAAGACCTCCGGTATCCAGGAGCAAAGTTGGCAGCTGCCTGGTACAACCTCTTCTCCAAGCTTGACACAGGTAAAATTCTTGTGATACAAATAATTACATGAATCTACACAAAAATGGTTATTATTCTGTGCATTGTTGAAATTCCTGATGTCCTATCTAAAACTGTGAATCATCGGTATAAAAACTTTATTTCCTGTTCATGGAATGCTACATACCAGTATGCATTTACTTCAGGTTGGCTTCTTTGGCATCACAAGAACCTAGATGACATAATGCACAGACCAGACAGAGAATCTCATACAGGTACATGAAACTGGATATTATTTCATCATACTAGTATATATGCTTTGTTTTGTTGTCCAGAAGGGAAAGTAAATTTTAACAAGAGATGTCGGACATTATGACCCATTCAGCGCCATGTTGTCAGGATTATTTCGACAGTTGAAAGTAATATGCATGAACCAAAAAAACAGTTGATTTGTCATTGACATTGGATGCCTTGAGGCAGTTTTAAGATTATGACCATTCAAAGTGTGAGGAGAGAAGGTTCAGTTTTTAAGCATGTTCAGGTGATGACCGATATTTGCATATATATACAAATGAATCCTCTTAGCAGCAGAGAATAAGTAAATTTGACGTAAATTTTAATGATGAATATGAGTTATGACCTTGACATTTGACTCTGACCTCAAAAGCCATAGGGGTCATCAACTGGTCACCCCCAGTCTAAATGTCAAGTTTGAGGGCCATGGGTGCAGGCATTGTCATGTTATCACACAGACAAGCTTTTCGCATTCAAAGTCACTGTGACCCAATGACCCCTAAAATCAATAGGGGTCATCTACTGCTCAGGCCCAACCCCCAAGGTCAAGTTTGCAAGCCATGGGTGCAGGCATTTTCGCATTCAAGGTCACTGTGACCTTGACCTTTGACCTGATGACTACTAAAATCAATAGGGGTCATCTACTGGTCATGCCCATCCTCCATGTCAAGTTTGATGATCATAGGCCCAGGAATTGTTGAGATATCACTCAAAAAAGCTTTGTTAACCTTGTTGAGTTATAGGTCACCGTGAACTGATCTTTGGCCCCATGACCCCTTAAAATCAAAAGCGGCCATGTACTGGTCAAGCCCAACCTTCATGTAAAGTTTTATCACTATAGGCACAGGAATTGTTGAGTTTGCATTCAAGGTCACCGTGACCTTTACCTTTGACCCTGAAATCAATTGGGGTCATATACTAGTCAGGCCCAACCTACAAATCAAGTCTGAGGACTGGTGCAGGCATTGTTGATTTATCATTTGGACGACCTTTTAGCTTTCAAGGGATCATCTACTGGTCAGCTCCAGCCTCCTTGTCAAGGGTGATGACCATAGGTCTAGGCATTGTTGAGTTCACTTAAGCTTTGACAACCTTTTACCATTGAGGTCCCTGTGACCTTGACCTGATGACCTCTAAAATCAATAAGGGTCATTTACTGGGCAGGCCCATACTTCATGTAAAGTTTGATGACCATACTTCGAACAATTTTCTAGTTATAACTGAGACAAGCTTTGGTCTACCGACCGAACGACCAACCAACATGTGCACAGCAATATACCCCCTCTTTCTCGAAGAGTGTCTTGGTCATTGATATCATTAAAGCTTTTTAAATGGACAAAGCCATTAAAAGTCCCATATCAATACAGGACAAATGTCGAAATGTCTTCAATTCTGTAAAAAAAAATTCTTTCCATTTCAGATCTCAAAATAACCAAGTCAAAATTGCTGATACCTATGCCATATTCCCCAATGAAATGATGTTGTTAATCAAAGAAAACAAAATTCTCTGACTTGATTAGAAGAATGTTTGTGTTTTCGTATATATTTGTGTGTTTTAAATAAAGGTTTCACAGTACTATATGATTCTGTTTAATTATGGCATGACCTACTTTGGTTCAAGTGCTTGTCCTATTCGACAAGCCTTAACACATAACTGTTGGAGCTTCTACTCTTACATCAATCTATATCAAAGTTATATAAACTAAATATTTAAGTCATCATTTCAAAAGAAATTATTACTTTAAATATTGGTTAACCACATGATAGGTTTTCAACTTGTATTGAATGATGTTTTACATAAAGCAACCTAGAGACCATGTAGACATCGTGCTTTCTTCTTATAATTATTCCAGATGTTTTACAATTGATGATGGATAGATATAAGAAATCCTAGCTTATTATTTTATCCAAGACTCGATCCTCATATTTAGCTGGTATGTCACCCATACATTGTGTAAACATGTTGGTAGCTACAAATTGTAAATTGTTTATATCTTAAATATATACATTGGCACTTCCAACACCAATATAACAGATAGATAGACTTACCGGGTACCCTAAAGTAAATATTAAGTTTGAGAAGCAGAGATTCAGGCTCAAAGCAGGGTAAAGGGCGTAGATTTATGTTTCCAAACGCTCGTGTATCCATTTCAAGGCACTTTGTGCAATTTTTAATGCAAATGTCCAGCAAAAAATCTCCTTCATAACTGTTTGATGGTCTGAAATTGAAAGCTCTCAAAACACTCATTTCAAGATTAATCCTGGGTTTTTATCATCCCTGTTTAGGGTGATATATTATAAAAGACCAAATATTTATGAAAAGAAACCAGATTTGTTGAGCTACATAAATTCAAGGACTTCAACAAAACAATACATATACAATGTCAATACTTTATTTTGACGAATAATAGAAGTTCACACAGGAAGTATTAACAAGAATAAAGGTCAACAAGAACCAAAATCTACAATCAAAATGTGTACAATAATCGTGGTTGTGGAGTAACAAAAATATTGCCAGTTACAAAAATATCTGTACTCTATATTTCAACTACCTGGTATTTTTTCAACAATGTAAGTGCACAATTCTTCATTCTTGGTTTCCTTCATTGGCACTGTGTGACGGTGGCAATAACTAACAGTAGTAGTACTTTACAAGGTGAAAAATTCAACTATTTTCATTGACAACATGAACTATGTTCAGTAGTATGTTTTACTAAACCGTGTCATCCAATCAACACAAATCTTTCAATTATGAGAGGTAAAGCTGATATTGAAGGAGTTAATCATTATGTCAGATCTATCCTCATTATGACGCTATTCAATGCTTTCACTACAAAATATATAAGATTTTACAGAAATGCAAGCTAGGTGATGTAATAAATACGATGAAATACTGCTTACAATATTCAATGGAAGCTCACTCATGACCACTCATGATAACACACCAATAATGCACAGAGAGTCCACTAGAATCAATAAGACACCAATATTTGCTTTTCAAGGCCATTTTCACTTCCCACCCTTCCACCACCCAAAACTAACCTCGCCTTGATTAATCACCTCATAGACCTAGATGAATTAAACATTTGTAAAATACTTTTGGCTCCGAGACAGCTGAAGATGATTCCATTGACAAATAAAGCAAGAAAAGTCTTTTGTACAAAAATTAAACGAAAATACAAGAGTTTACAAATTCTTTGACATCACGAACAGATTTTAAAATCCTGTTAATAAATCCTTACAGTTATATCCTTACATTTATTTTTCCCAGAACACTTATACCAAAACAGGTGGCTGATGTGGCAATACAAGCGAAAGTCAATTCATATCCATATAAACATAGAAATATCTGTGGTGGAGAGGCTTAGATCTCTTTCATGGCATGACTCATAAACTGGGAGAACTCAAACTGATGTCTCTGCTTGTTTCCGGCTGCAGCTGACGCCTCCGGGTTACGCCCAATGTACCTGTAATAGTGCAATGGTTGGAGGAATAAACAATACCACCAATGCCCATATAATGTAAGGGCCAGCTGCCAAGGAAGCCAAATGCTTGTCTCATCTTATTTTTTTATTAGCAAAGGATACATGAAGCGTAACTGAACAGCAATAGGAGCTAGTGATGGGCTGTGGTGCATGTATTGGCACTGGTATCATGTGTACTAAATTTCATAAGAATATCTTCAAAGTTTGCTTCATGGTATATGTTTTTGCGAATCTCTTGCCACAATACCAAAACCATTTTTTTGTATAAAAAAAGCAATTCTAACTGATAAGTACGTTGTTGCATTTCTTGATAATCATGATGGGGGGCAAAATAATATTTTTTTAAGAAAATGTAAAGATTGACTGTTTTCAGAGCTCAATTACAAATATAAAGTCAACGTACTCGCATTTCTTATGGAGCCAGTTCTCATACTCATTGTTTGTTTCTGAAATCTTTTTGAAGACTGTGCGCACTCGGGGCTCGACATATGTCCAAGCCCCCATGTTCTTGTGTTCCTCCTGCACCCATGCCACCTTTGCATTTGGGTATTTGAGCATCTCCTCCTTCACCAGGTCAAACGGGAAAGGAGAAATCTGCAGGGAAAAGTTGAAAAAATTAATAACCATAGAACCATAGGAGATAAGATGAAATAGATTGACCTTTGTGTATGCTTTGACTTTGTTATTTATTTTTTTTATCTGCAGTGGGTTTAATTGACATAACTCTATATTGTCCTGGCAAATCAAAAGAAAATACAGCAAAAATCCTCAAAGTTTTAAAAGTCCTTATCTGTTTCATTGGTCACCTGTTCGATCCTGCTGATGGCAATAGTCCCATCACGGTCTATCTTCTCCCGTTCCTTGATAAGATCATAGTAGACCTTTCCAGTGGTGAAGATCAGCTTCTTCACATTGTTGGGGTCGTTGGTGCACACGCCGTCCTCAGGAATCATTCTCTTAAACGCGGTCCCTTCCACCATCTCGTCAAAACTGGAGCGAGCCAGGGGGTGGCGCAACAAGCTCTTTGGGGTCATAATCACCAACTGAAACATAATGTCAAGAACGACAAATATGAATTTATTTCTTTAACCTCTATTAGTATAATGGTTTACACACATAGCAATGCAAATTCTATTATCATGTATATCTGTTACAATTTGAACTTTGTCACCTAACCTACTAAAATCATTGTTGAACACCTTTCTTTATGCATTTACGCATCACTTTTTGCTGCTACATAACATTTACAAATCATTCTGGTGACCCACCGGTTTCCTAAAAGGGAGTGCAATCTGGCGTCGCAGAGCGTGGAAGATGTTTGCCGGTGTGGTCAGGTTGCATACAAACCAGTTGATCTCATGAAGCTGCTGGATCTCAAAGTCATCACTCTCTTTCTGCAAGAAATTTAAAACCAATATGGTGAGATACTGGTCTGGAAAAAGCACTATTCTGTTATATGTGAAATACCAGTATACATCAATAAAACAACAAATAAAGAAATAATTGAATACAAAACATGATGAAACAATTTAATTCCATTGACTCATACATGTTACAATCTATAATTAATTATTTGAAATAGAGTGAACAAACCATACAATAGACTTTCCATCCTTTCTACCTGAGACCAAAAAAATGAAAACATGTTTAGTACAGCAACTAAATTTCCAAGTCTTGAACTGGTTAAGAGGCTGATTACATTATTCCCTGTTAGAATTTTACATGTACATTCTCAGTTAGTGATAAAATATAGAAACAATGCAGTCCGAAGGACGGCTATATCCCCCGCCATTGTTTTTTAGAACATTTTGTTTTTCTCGCAACCTGACTGGTACCTCGAATCTGACCTAAATTGTACACAACCACTGGTCAAGAGTGGGAATATAGGAAATACAAGTTGTTTGATCGGTAACCTAAATATTCTTGGATATTTGAACATATTATAAAAGGATATTTGTATACTCATATTGTGTGTAGTGTAGGTAAGATCAATGTCAAGGTTATTTTGGTTAAAAAAAAGAGAAGGAAAATGAGTCCTTGATTTATAAAATCGATGAAATAGCAAGCCTTAAGTATTTTCGATAAAGTGATACACATATATAGTGGGGACGTCATAACATTGTTTTACTGCTTTTGAAGAATTGACATGTCTACACTGCTAAATGTAAAAAGCTCAGACACAAGCATGTGTACTATGACCTTTAGATGTCACATGTGACCTTGACCTTTGAGATATGGATCTGGGTCAAGGTCACTGCACCTCGTCTCAATGAGGACAACATTTGTACCAAGTAATATGGTAATCCATAAATGCATAATTAAGTTATAGCGCGAACTCGAGCATGTGTACTCTTAGCTTTTAATGTCTCGTGTGAACTTGACCTTTGAGGTATGGACCCGGATCAAGTTCACTGCACATCGTCTCAACGAGGACAATATTTGTCCATCATTGCATAAGTAAGTTATAGCCCGGACACGAAATGTTACAGCCAGAGGGACAGACGGACGAAGTCCATTCCTATAATACCCTCCCTATTCCGTGGCGGGGGATTTATAATCAATAGTGTCTTTTTAATCACATCTTTTGATTGGACTGGAGAAAGGATGTTTATCAGGGAAGAAGCATTATTGAATAGCAACACAAAAGTTAAAATACTTAATGAATGACTCATAAAATGAATTGAACTATGATCTAACTGGTCTATAGATTTTACAGAAAACTGTACATGTACAAAATCGAATTTCACAAACTAAATTTGGAGACCAAAAAAACAATTACAACATACAACAAATTAGTGGTAAACATCATGAGTTTCAAGACAAAAATTAACAGTATCCACAGGTTTGATTGCACTAACATTTAACAATTCTTATTTATATTGATGTAAGAAAGACTTAAATGAGTTGCTCGGAAGGCACAGCCCAGCATATTAAAGAAAAAAATAATAGTCTAAGCAACAAAGCTGCATAGAACATAGCAAACAAGGGTGCGTGCAAAGCTTAACTGAAATACCTCGTTATAACTGCCAGAGAGAGCAGCGTAAAACTGCAAGTGATTTTCAATATAGTATTACACATAGCAAGGAGTATTTAAAGGCAATAAACAGATTCCCCACAGGCTGCCTTCACAGGATGTCATAAATTGATTCAGGCAATATTAAAACAAGAGGGCCAAGATGGCCCTACATGTATATCGCTCTGTGACCTAGTTTTTAAACCCAGATAACCCATATTCGAACTTGAGCTAGAAATCATCAAAACAACCTTTCTGACAAATTTCCAGGATATTTGGGCTGAAAATGTTACCTCGAGAGTGTTAACAAGGTATTTCCATATTTGGGCTCTGTGACCTAGTTTTTGACCCCATATGACCCATATTCGAACTTGAGCTAGAAATCATTGAAACAACCTTTCTGACAAAATTCCAGGATATTTGGGCTGAAATTGGACCCATATTCGAACTTGGGCTAGAAATCATCAAAACAACCTTTCTGACAAATTTCCAGGATATTTGGGCTGAAAATGTTACCTCGAGAGTGTTAACAAGGTATTTCCATATTTGGGCTCTGTGACCTAGTTTTTGACTCCAGATGACGCATATTCGAACTTGACCTAGAAATCATTGAAACAAACTTTCTGGCAAATTTCCAGAATATTTGGGCTGAAAATGTTACCTGGAGTGTTGACAAGGTATTTCCATATTTGGACTCTGTGACCTTGTTTTTAACCCTAGATGACCCATATTCGAACTTGAGCTAGAAATCTTCAAAACAACCTTTCTGATAAATTTCCAGGATATTTGGGCTGAAAATGTTACCTCGAGAGTGTTAACAAGGTATTTCCATATTTGGGCTCTGTGACCTAGTTTTTGACCCCAGATGACCCATATTCGACCTTGAGTTAGAAATCTTCAAAACAACCTTTCTGTCAATTTTCCAGGATATTTGGGCTGAAAATGTTGTCTCGAGAGTGTTAACGAGGTATTTCCATATTTGGGCTCTGTTACCTAGTTTTTGACCCCAGATGACCCATATTCGAACTTGAGCTAGAAATCATCGAAACAACCTTCCTGACAAATTTCCAGGATATTTGGGCTGAAAATGTTAGTGTTAACAAGTTCATATTTGGGCGCTGTGACCTAGTTTTTGACCCCAGATGACCCATATTCGAACTCGTCCGAGTAATTACTGGGACAAACATCCTGACCAAGTTTTGTGACAATTGAGGCAAAAATGTGACCCCTAGTGTGCAAACTAAGTGTGGACGGACGACAGACGACAGACAATCATCGATCCTAAAAGCTTACCCTCAGCCTACGGCTAAGGTGGCAAGAACTTGTATACAAGAAAGCACAATAACCCTCCATAATTGATATGAAGCCATAAACTGATATGCCTTGTATGAAACATGTTCCACTTGACCATGAAAGACCTCTAAAATTATAACAAATCATGCATATAAGCACACAGAGTTAAGACTGTCAAGTCACCTGGCCAGCTGCATAACTTCCTGCAACTTGCTTTTAAAAGAATAATTCTGTTATAACTTGGGGATAAAAGGGGACCAACTACTTGCACTATCAGAAAAACCTTAGTGTACTTGAATCAATAATGAAGCGAGTGTGTCATTTTTAAAAATATTGTACAGAAAACAATGTCTTCCTATTAAAGTGTATCTACACTATAGAAAGGATTCTGTCCAACATCAGGTACAGTAAATCATCAAGTGATTAAGTCTTTATCAAAATGTTTGCTTTTAATTGATAATGTTTTATAACCAAAGCTTGTGATAGAGTTTGGCTATATAATAAGCAAAATAAACTGTACTGAAAGAGTCCTAGAAAACAAATGATCATTGTTAATATAGCGGAGTGCAATACCTCTGTGTTTTTCTGAACCTATCAACAAACTTGTTCCTGTTAAACTAGCAGCATGCATGTTTCTTGTTAATTTTGAACAATTTAAATCTAATGTTCTACAAAAGTCAGCTGAAAAGTCCACACATATTACATTAAACTGGTGAAATATATTTGCAAACAACTATACAAATCATAAGCATGACAATATGAATCATTATTCCATTAAGATTCACTTAGTTACTTCATCTCTAGTAAGATACTGATACAAGCACAGGGTATTTACATGATGCTGAACCACCCTGACATAAATATTTAAAACTGTTCAACCAATGGAGAGATTTGCAAGTCACATGATAAATCTGGACAAACAAACACGGACTTTAATTCAAGATATTCTCTTGTTTAACTAAGTAGAACATTATGAAGGGTGGACATGGTATAATTTAATGTCATATCAATTTCTATTGTGGAGCTGTTGTTTCACTTTTTGTTCTTTCCAACAATTAAGACTGGATCATTCATTTTGGACACTTGAATGTATGTATGAATTAAAATCGGGATAGATTCAAAAACAAAGTCATTGAGAATATCTTATCCCAACCTACTTGTCATCATGTTTTTCATGTACATTGTGTCACTGAAAAAGTGACCAAAAAAGAATATTAATAATCTTGGTTACAAGTATTTGACTATACAAGTCCCAGCACACCATTATATATGGTTTTCATTTAAACATTATCCATTCAACTCTTAATAAACCTTTATAAATCCCTATTACTGTGAAATCATTTATATTCGTGGGCATAAAATTTTTGTGGTTTGCCGAAAAATTTGATTTTGTGGGTACTTGAATTCGTGGTTTTTCACTTTTGAAAAAAAAATCCAAACTGCGATCGTCCTAGATCTTCTGCATTATCTCCACGCGCTGGTGCGTGATTTCCGTCATCTACGTCACTCGGTTTATGACACTTGCTTAAGTGGTACGACACGCCAATTAGTGCATATACCCATGTCAATTATTGATTTAATTGGAAATTAAGGTCATAAAAGAAGACGTACCCTGATTATAAATACAGATAGGCGATGCCATTGAAAGCCAATTAAGAATTTTGCAAACTGTGAAAACACAGAGAAGGTCAGTATATTGGGTTAACAATTCCAAAAGATAGATGATGTTTACAAATTCAATCAATGTTGAATATCATCTTATTTCATGTAAAATCATTTCAATATTTATTCACACTTTTTTGTTCAATAAGAAGCCTCCAATGTAATCGATTAATTATTTTATTAAAGAAAAAAATCAAGAACGGACACTCATCACTCACATCATATAAACTTGGAGATTCATGAACAGCACACTTGTAAGCACGTGCTTCTGTCATTTGGTTCATAAAAACACATTGAAATGATTTGTTAACAGCAAATATGATATAGTGACAAAACAAATATAGTAAGATATACAGTGAGACGGATATTTACGCTGTATACTGCGGCCTCTGGAACCAATAAACTAGAGTATGTACATAACATGGCAATTGAAAAAGTGAATAAAGGGTCTATATTTCGTGGGATCTTGAATTCGTGGATCACCTAACCCACGAACATTAATGATTTCACAGTATTATTTTCATTGCATTTAAAACTAAAAAAGGGTCAATTTGAGTGGACCAATCTTCCAGTACACAGTTACCTACCGGGAAATGGTCAGCATCATCATTGCTCATTTGCAGGAACCTTTCCAATCGCGCACTGGAATGCTCCGGACCCTGCAGAACCACATTTTTTGCAATTTTGAGATCATGAGCTGCTATGAATTGATGATGAAATACCGGGTAATAAATAATAAATATTGACACATAATTTTCATGTACCTCATAAGATACTACTCAAATTGTTCACAAAATTCCTGAAATTTAGCAAACCAAAGCAAAATATCTGGTAAATATGCTGCAAACACTTCCAACCAAGGGTCAAATAATTCATCATAGTTTTGACGGTTCATATGGAAACCAAAATAGTTTACAATCAATTACTAAACTCAAGCTTTTTGATATCAGTTAAAAGGTGTCTTAGCAATTAAACTACATATGTAAGGAATAGTTTATCACCTGAACATGTATGTACTGTAAGTTCACTCACCATTCCCTCATAGCCATGAGGGAGAAGAAGAACAATGCCGTTTTGACGAACCCACTTGGCCTGGCCGCTGGAGATGAACTGGTCAATGATACACTGGGTCGTATTTGCAAAGTCTCCAAACTGAGCCTCCCATAACACTAAGGCATTTGGGTTTGTCAGGGAATAACCTAGCTCAAAACCTGCACAAACAAATGCATTCATTGTAACAGATTAATTGAGGTAAAGTTAGCTTTATTGTTTTAATTAATGTTTTCAGGACAAGTTATTTCCACTTCCTTCACATAGAAATACATCTCATCCTTGTCTAATTTCAAAGGAATATAGCCTAAACTTAACAAATGAAACTTATAAAAATTCTAAAAAATGATTTATTCATACAAGTGTTACCACCCATACCTAAAACTCCGTACTCAGAGAGTGAGCTGTTCTCCACGGTGTAAGGGGCCTGACCTTTGTACAGGTGATTCAGACAGTTGTGCGTTACGCCATCCTGTTGCTGGTGATGCAACACATGGTGACGGTGGCTACAAAACAAATGCATACTTTGAGTAACATTAAAAAAATTTGGTCCAATACCCAAAACTAACCCATAGTTTACACAACCAAATGATCAATTTGGGGCCAGCATTTTTTACAGGTAACATGTAAACATGGTGAGTTTTATTTACCTGAATGTTCCTCTCTCGACATCCTGTCCACTGAGCCTGACATGGACTCCCTCCTTGAGCAGTGAACCAAAGGCAAGGGCCTCAGCCAACGCCCAGTCTGCCACCCTTTCATTAACCATCTGCATACGACCCTTCAGGATACGCTTCAGGCCTGAAATACATGGGGAAAAAAAGGATCTTAAAAGGAGCTTGAAAAATGTTGAGTTATGCTAACATAAAATAAATACTTTTAGACAAATAAATCATTAAACTCAGAAATGATTACAAGTGTCTTCCATGTGTTTCGAGTACAGATGGAAAATCTGTTCCAATCTCTTGCGCAGCGGCTCGTAATGAGGCTTGAAGAGTTTCTGACTATGCCGTCATGATGCGCAGTAATTTGTAATCACTGTTGACAATAAAGGGTTCCAAAGAACATCACATTTTTACAGTGTTTGAATGAATATGTAACGTTATTATTTTGTTCAAATAACTATTTGTTTCATTTGACTTTTTTAAAATATTTAAAATAGAACAAGAGTGACACTCACAAAATACGCCCATCAATAATTTCTTGGATTCTAAGACAACATACTGTCACATTGGCCCTTTGAGAAGCAAGCTTTTCAAGAAGCAAATGATTTGGCACAATATGGCATTAACAGTAGAATTTTTTTATTTTTTTGATAAATTCAGGGGGCCATAACTCTGGAGTGCCTAAAGCGATTAGGCTGGTTATCGAACTTGACCTAGATATTTCACCAACAAACACTTTCATGAAGTTTGGTGGAAATTGGATGAGAAATGTTCAAGTTAAAGAGCGGACAAAGCTAAAATGGACAATTTTGACAAATTCAGGGGGCCATAACTCTGGAGTGCCTAAAGCGATTTGGCTGGTTATTAAACTTGACCGAGATATTTTACCAACAAACACTTTCATGACGTTTGGTGGAAATTGGATGAGAAATGATCAAGTTAGAGAGCGGACAAAGCTAAAATGGCCAATTTTGACAAATTCAGGGGGCCATAACTCTGGAGTGCCTAAAGCGATTTGGCTGGTTATCGAACTTGACCTAGATATTTCACCAACAAACACTTTCATGAAGTTTGGTGGAAATTGGATGAGAAATGTTCAAGTTAGAGAGCGGACAACATTGTGGAGCCGCCCGCCCGCCCGCCGCCCGCCCGCCATGGGTGTTCCCATAATACGGCCATCGTAAGATGGGCGTATAAAAACGTAAAATTACACATTAGAATACCTTCAATTGGCAAGACTCATCTTACATGTATATGGGAAACGGAATATCATTTTTTCCAGTACTGGTCCCATGACTGAGACACGCAAGAAAACTACCGTAATACATATTTCAAGTATTTATGATGTTTAGGTTTAGTTAGCATTGGCATATGGCATTCAGAATCCCATTTGCATCACTTATTGTGTGTTAAACATACAGTAAAACCAATGTTTTTTTCTGAATTTCTATTTTATTATGCAATACCCCTTTAGGAATTATGAAGGAAATATGGATTTTTGGATCTTGCAATTAACATTGAAACAAATTTTCATACATATTTTTGAAATTCTTATCTCTTTGCAATCTGTTTATTTTGATTGGGATTTTCCATATACCATAAAAGATTTTTAAACAAGAGGGCCATGATGGCCCTAAATCGCTCACCTGAGTAAAAGAGTTTAACCTTTGTTATTAATATAGCTTGTTTCTCAAAGAATATTGAACAAGAGCTGTCAAAGTATGTGACAAATGCCCCCCAATGTGACATTGATCTATGAACAAGTACATAAAAAGTTGATCTTGCCTTTATGTGTCAAATACATATTGCAAGTTATATTAAATTGCCTCTGAGCATAGAAAAAAAACAATCATACTAAATGACAGCCAACACTCTTTATGTCCTCATATTCAGCATTCCATTGTGAATAAACACTTAGTGTATCTTTCACCTTAGAGGTAGGGACATGGGTCTTGCACACGACACGTTGTCTTGGTATGTCGAAAACATATGGCAAGTCATTTTAAAATCTGTCCATATAAGAGTAAGTCACAGCACGGACACGACAGCCTATATTTTCCTTCAGGTTGCCATGGCAACCAGAGTTCTGCATGGAATTAATTTTTTTGAACAATTTTGAAAAAGCACCAACCAAGGATCATTCCTATGAAGTTTCATCAAAATTGTCCAAGCGGTTTAGGAGAAGAAGATGATTGTAACCAATTGTTGACACTTTCCCTTTAGGTTGCCATGTCAACCAGAGTTCTACATGGAATTAATTTCTTTGAACAATTTTGAAAAAGCACCAACCAAGGATCATTCCTATGAAGTTTCATCAAAATTGTCAAAGCGGTTTAGGAGAAGAAGATGATTATAACCAATTGTTAACATTTTCCTTTAGGTTGCCATGGCAACCGGGCCAAACAAAATTATGTGAACAAATTTAAGAGAGGTCCATGCAAGGACACTTCAAACCAAATTTGCTGAAGATCTATCAAGGGGTTCATGCGAAGAAAATGTTAAGTTTTTTTTACTAATTTTAGCTCTGGTGGCCCTTAAAAGGGGCCAAACAAAATTATTTGAAAAGACCTGACAGAGGCCCATGTAGGATGCTTCAGACTTGAAGATCCATCAAGCAGTTAATAAGATCAAGTTGTTTAAAGGTTTTTCTATTTTTTGCTCTGGTGACCCCTAAAAGGGGCCAAACAAAACCATTTGAACAAAGTTGAGAGAGGACCATGTAAGGATGCTACATATCAAGTATGGAGTCATTCTGACCTTTACTTTCAGAGGAAAAGATGTTTAAGTGACAAGACAATGTAAAAACAAATGACCCCTGAGCAAGGCCAATTTGACCCCGGGACAATAATTTGAATACCTTTGGTGTAGGTCCACTAGGTAACACTATATACCAAATATGAAAGCTCTAGGTCTTATATTTTGGAGAAGAGGATTTTTAAAGTTTTATTATATAAGACTATATAAAAATATTGAAAACCTAAGCCTATGAACATGGGGCGTGGCCAATTTTGACCCCAGGGCTAAAGTTTGAACAATCTTAATAGTGGTCCGATAAACAATGCTTCATACCAAATATCTAAGGCCTTCGCCTTTTGGTTTCGGAGAAGAAGATTTTATAAGTTTTCATCATATACATATATAAGGAAACCCATGACCGCCCGGGTGGGGCCTTTTTTTGACCCCAGGGCCAAAGATTGAACAATATTGGTACAAGTCGACTAGATGATATATCATGCCAAATATCTAAGCTCTTGTCACTACTTGATTTTACGTGTGTATCTATATATGTATATTTGTTATTATTTGTTGTATGTGGCCCATATTGAAAATTGGTAAGTGTACTAAATATGTTATCCAGTTTAAATTAAGACGTTACTTGTCTTTGTGAGTTCGGAGAAGATTTTTTAAGTTTTCACTATAACACATATAGAGAAAACCCATCAGCCCCGGGGTGTGGCCAATTTTGATCCCAGGGCCATAATTTGAACAAACTTTGTAGAGGTCCACTAGACGATGAATCATGCCAAATATCTAAGCTCTAAGCCACGTAAGTTCAGAGGAGATGATTTTTGAAGTTTTCACTATAAACATATAGAGAAAACCCATGACCCCCGAAGGGGGTGGGGCCAATTTTGACCCCAAGGCCATAATTTGAACAATCTTTGTAGAGGTCCACTAGACGATGAATCATGCCAAATATCTAAGCTCTAGTCCAAGTAAGTTAAGAGGAGAAGATTTTTGAAGTTTTAACTATAAACATATCAAGTATACCCATGACCCCCCGGGGCGGGGCCAATTTTGACCCCAAGGCCATAATTTGAACAATCTTTGTAGAGGTCCACTAGACGATGAATCATGCCAAATATCTAAGCTCTAGTCCAAGTAAGTTCAAAGGAGAAGATTTTTGAAGTTTTCACTACAAACATATAGAGAAAACCCATGACCCCCCGGGGCGGAGCCAATTTTGACCCCAAGGCCATAATTTGAACAATCTTTGCAAAGGTCCACTAGACGATGAATCATGCCAAATATCTAAGCTCTAGTCCAAGTAAGTTCAGAGGAGAAGATTTTTGAAGTTTTAACTATAAACATATAGAGCATACCCATGACCCCCCGGGGCGGGGCCAATTTTGACCCCAGGGCCATAATTTGAACAAACTTTGTAGAGGTCCACTAGACGATGAATCATGACAAATATCTAAGCTCTAGGCCAAGTAAGTTCAGAGGAGAAGATTTTTTAAGTTTTCAATATAAACATATAGAGAAAACCCATGACCCCCCGGGGCGGGGCCAATTTTGACCCAAGGGCCATAATTTGAACAATCTTGGTAGAGGACCATTTGGTGATCCTACCTACCATATATCAACGGCATAAGCCTTGTGGTTTGGGAGAAGAAGATTTTTTAAGTTTTTCCTTTCCATTGCCATGGCAACCAGAGTTCTGCATGGAATTCAATTCTTTGAACAATTTTCAAAGGGGACCACCCAAGGAACATTCCTGTGAAGTTTGGATGAAATTGGCTAAGCGGTTTATGAGGAGATGTCGTTTAAAGTAAAAGTTTACGGACGGACGACGGACGGACGACGGACGGACGACGGACGCCGGACAAATTGTGATCACAAAAGCTCACCTTGTCACTATGTGAAAGGTGAGCTAAAAAGGAAAATGGTTTACCGGTTTATTTGATAGAAATACAATAACATATGGTCAATGTGTGGTTTACCGGTTTATTTGATAGAAATACAATAACATATGGTCAATGTGTTTTGAAAGATTTTTAAACAATAATTGAAAGCCATATCATTAAACCCAGAACAGTTTTTGCCATATGAAGTGACATCAGGTTTAGCACATTTCAGTAACGTTTGAAAGAAAAAGAAAATTTTAAACACCAAAAATCTTGATTCTACAGTATGTGAAACACTTGGTAATAATAAGAACAGCTGTAATCAAACCAATATGACTTACCACCATGAATAACGAAATCACCAGGTGGGGGTGTACTGAAGACTTCGCTGATGTGTCTAAGCACCTCTTCCTTGATCCCAGTCTTGGGCAGCTCCATGGCCTGTCGGGAGTCAAAGAAGCCATCCCACGGGGAGTCCAGCCACTCTGCGTTGGAGACAGCCTTTTCCTTCTTCGCAAGATTAAATGCCTCTTCACAGATCTGGTCATACTTGCTGACCTCTTCCTGAAGTACAGACATTAAGAATGGGTTTATTGGTGTATTTATTTGCTAGACGTTATGGTGTATTACTATATAAGAAGAGCACCCTAAAAGGATAGCATGCTAGTCTGTTTTATTTGTTAAAAGGGACATACCTCAACAGTTATTAAAGCAAGAGTTAAGGCCTTGCAACAAATGTTCTTATTGTTGCTGGCAACATGTGTATTAATTAAGTCTCATGTGAATACCTTGAACTGTTATTTAGTAATTGCCAAAGTGAAAGTTTGTGGATGCTGACACAGATGACTATGATCACACCAGGGCCATCATAATATCACAACTTTTTTCTCTTTGAGAAACAGACAAGTTAAATATCACATTTTACAATATAACATTTTTCTTTTTAAAGCAACATCAACATAACAAAACCTATACTTACACATGAAAAAACTACTTTTTTTATGGCTATTTTGATATGTCTGCAATTCCATTTAGAACATAAATGACGACAACAAAATAGCTTAAACTATTTGTCAGTGTATTGTCAATGATTTATACGTATTATATGAGCATGATTCAACCACAGCACCTCATACTCCTGTTGCGTGACTATGCCCTCATTCATGAGTTTCTCAGCATACTGTGCCAGGACTGTTGGGGTTTTAGCGATCTGCTTGTACATCAGGGGTTGTGTAAACATTGGCTCATCGATCTCATTGTGACCATTTCTTCTGTAGGATACCTGCAAAACAAGGAGGGGTTGAGAATCAAGAAGCAATTACCTTTGATATTAAAATGTTGTATTTTTTCCCAAAAGAAATAATTTTTCGCAATATTTCAGAAGAAAATACCATTTCATTTCTTCATCATGAGGTCATGGACTAATTCTCTAACCAGACATAAATACCTTACATTGATATGTAAAAATGAATATCAATGGCCCAATAGTTACCATAATAGGAAATAATCAAGTGTAGCTGCATGAATACCAAACAATCCACTTTACAGATAAACAAATACAGCTATACCAACCAGATAAACAAATACAGCTATACCAACAAGATAAACAAATACAGCTATACCAACCAGATACACAAATACAGCTATAACAACAAGATAAACAAATACAGCTATACCAACCAGATAAACAAATACAGCTATACCAACTAGATAAACAAATACAGCTATACCAACTAGATAAACAAATACAGCTATACCAACCAGATACATAAATAAAGCTTTACCAACTAGATAAACAAAGCTTTACTAACCAGATAAACAAAGAAAGCTTTGCCAACCAGATAAACAAATAAAGCTTAACTAACCAGATCAATAACCACGTCTTTGCCCCAGGTTGCCCTCCATTCAGCTGCGACCTTGGAAACGTACATTACCGCCTCTGGGTCATCTGCGTTCACATGGAATATTGGGGCATTCACCACACGAGCCACATCTGTACAGTACGGGGAGGATCGGGAAGAGCGAGGATCGGTAGTGAATCCAATCTGGATAAGATTTGGTCTCTTGAGATATATTACATACAGAAAATGTGAACTAAAAAGGAATCATATACATTTCTATATAATCTTTATGCAGATTAAGGGATTTTCTTATTGATTACCTGACTAAATATGTATAGAAGCTAGATATTGAATGCAATTTAAGTACAATAACAGTCTTATGGAATTGTCATAGTTCCATTATGCATCTATAATGTGACTATGCATGTATCAATATTATTGAAAACATTTGCATTCATTTTGCTACAAAACTAACCCTAATTTCTGTAAATCCTAAATGTTAGGGATGGACAGACAGAAATGGGCAAATATAAATGCCCACATCCCCTGCTTTATCGGGCCCAGGGATAAAAACTGCTTTGGGCCCTTGGCATAAAACTGCTTATAACATGATGAGCAAAGCCATATTATGCCGGTAGTCCTAAAGGCATTATTACCTGGTTGTTGACGACAATATGGACTGTGCCGTGTGTGGTGTAGGCAGGCAGGTCACTTAAGTGGAATGTTTCATACACAACACCCTGACCACTAAAAGCAGCATCTCCGTGTAACAACAAACTCATCACCTACAAATAAAAACAAGGACAAAAATGATAAAAAGTCCAATATGGAAGTGATGTCCTCATATTCAATATTTGCAATTTGATGAATTTTTTACTATACTACCATGTATGAAATATTAAATTTTGTACACAAGATCACTAATGACTATTGTATCCTTGCCAAAAAACATTAAGTTACATTAATTATTTTTTTGGAACTGAACAAAATCATCACAAGAGTGAACCTCGTCCATACCTTCTTTCCCTCTGTGTCTCCCCGGTAGAACTGCTCAGCCCGGCATTTCCCCTGCACGACAGGGTCCACTGCTTCTAAGTGGGAGGGGTTCGCCACCACTGCAATCTTGATCTGCTTGTTTGTGACACGGTTCAGACGCTCCACAGACATACCCAGGTGGTACTTGACATCACCGGAGCCCTCGTCAGCTGCCTCCAACTTGGAGTCAAACTGGCAGAAGATTTTTTCCAGAGGTTTTCGACACACATTTGCCAGCACATTGAGCCTTCCTCTGTTGAGAACGAAGTTTTGTCATTTAATCGATATGCAATTTTATTTAAACAATCAACAGGTTCACTTTAGAATTTGATAAAAACCGTTTAAACATGCCATGGTTTAAGAATGCGTAATTCAACAAACATTTAAATGATGAAGATCAGAACTAAAGCAGTGGAATTCCTACATGCGTACAAAAGGTCCTATTCTATGATTACAAGATGGATCTTTCGAGGTTAGAGGAAAAGGACACAGTATACTACATAAGGAAAAGCAAATAGTTTGGAAAATCATGTTAAGGGATAACATATCTAGGTACAACTTTAAAATTAGGCGAAAGCTGCATCATTGAAATGAAGATAATCTCTATTCCCCCTCAGGACCCTTCGTTGTTACCTGTGGGGCATGCCGATGATGAAGCTCTCAACACCCAGGGTACTGGAGCTGTCTATAATACACTTCATGGAAGGGATCATCACCTCTCCCCCTTCCAGACCAAAGCGCTTCTCGGACGACCATTTGCGCGCCAAGAACTCTTCAAATCTGAAAACATGCAAAGATTATCAATTAGCAAAATCATTATTGGTACTTGTTCTAACAGTTATTTTCTATCAATTTAGTTTTTCATTACAAACTTTGTTATTTTTTAGCAATGAAAGCTTTTTTATATTGTGCAAATGATGAGATAAATATTCAAAATATCTCGAAAGCAGGAAAGTGTAAATAATGTCATCCCTGTTAATGGTAAAAAAGGTTCATGCGCTGTAGATAGATTTTGCGTGGGCTTAATTTCCAAAAATTCAGGTCACCAATCGATGACCCAGAAAATATTCAATTGAGTGTTGCTTTCTGATGAATAAATTATGGCATTGGGAATTTAAAACTCTTGTGAAATTGCTCAAAACCAAAATATTGCGAAAAAAGAATGTCAAAAACGTTTAGAAATATGCAGAATGCATGAACACACAATTTCATGTTTTCTTTATTGCAATAGTTTTATTTTAGGTAAAATTGCCATTGCTAAAGGTAAGTGTTTAACTGTTGGAACTGAGTGTTTAACTGTTGGAGCTGAGTGTTAACTTCTGGAGCTGAGTGTTTAACTGCTGTAGCTGAGTGTTTAACTGTTGGAGCTGAGTGTGTATCTGCTGTAGCTGGGTGTATAACTGTTGGAGCTGGGTGTATAACTGTTGGAGCTGAGTGTTTAACTGCTGGAGCTTAGTGTTTAACTGTTGGAACTGAGTGTTTAACTGAAACACTGCTGGAGCTGAGTGTTTAACTACTGGAGCTGAGTGTTTAACTGCTGGAGCTGAGTGTTTAACTGCTGGAGCAGAGTGTATAACTGTTGGAGCTGTGTGTTTAACTGTTGGAGCTGAGTGTATAACTGTTGGAGCTGAGTGTATAACTGTTGGAGCTGAGTGTTTAACTGCTGGAGCTGAGTGTTTAACTGCTGGAGCTGAGTGTATAACTGTTGGAGCTGAGTGTTTAACTGCTGGAGCAGAGTGTATAACTGTTGGAGCTGTGTGTTTAACTGTTGGGGCTGAGTGTATAACTGTTGGAGCTGGGTGTATAACTGTTGGAGCTGAGTGTTTAACTGCTGGAGCTTAGTGTTTAACTGTTGGAACTGAGTGTTTAACTGAAACACTGCTGGAGCTGAGTGTTTAACTGCTGGAGCTGAGTGTTTAACTGCTGTAGCTGAGTGTATAACTGCTGGAGCTGAGTGTTTAACTGCTGGAGCTGAGTGTTTAACTGCTGGAACTGAGTGTATAACTGCTGGAGCTGAGTGTTTAACTGCTGGAGCTGAGTGTTTAACTGCTGGAGCTGAGTGTTTAACTGCTGGAACTGAGTGTTTAACTGCTGGAGCTGAGTGTTTAACTGTTGGAACTGAGTGTTTAACTGCTGGAGCTGAGTGTATAACTGTTGGAGCTGAGTGTTTAACTGCTGGAGCTGAGTGTTTAACTGCTGGAGCTGAGTGTATAACTGCTGGAGCTGAGTGTATAACTGCTGGAGCTGAGTGTTTAACTGCTGGAGCTGAGTGTATAACTGCTGGAGCTGAGTGTATAACTGTTGGAGCTGAGTGTTTAACTGCTGGAGCTGAGTGTTTAACTGCTGGATCTGAGTGTTAAACTGCTGGAGCAGAGTGTTTAACTGCTGGAGCTGAGTGTATAACTGCTGGAGCTGAGTGTTAAACTGCTGGAGCTGAGTGTGTATCTGCTGGAGCTGAGTGTATGACTGTTGGAGCTGAGTGTTTAACTATTGGAGCTGAGTGTATAACTGTTGGAGCTGAGTGTATAACTGCTGGAGCTGAGTGTATAACTGCTGGAGCTGAGTGTGTATCTGCTGTAGCTGAGTGTTTAACTGCTGGAGCTGAGTGTATAACTGCTGGAGCTGAGTGTTTAACTGTTGGAGCTGAGTGTATAACTGTTGGAGCTGAGTGTTTAACTGTTGGAGCTGAGTGTTTAACTGTTGGAGCTGAGTGTATAACTGTTGGAGCTGAGTGTATAACTGTTGGAGCCGAGTGTTTAACTGTTGGATCTGAGTGTATAACTGTTGGAGCTGAGTGTATAACTGTTGGAGCAGAGTGTATAACTGTTGGAGCTGAGTGTTTAACTGTTGGAGCTGAGTGTATAACTGTTGGAGCTGAGTGTTTAACTGTTGGAGCTGAGTGTATAACTGTTGCAGTTGAGTGTTTAACTGTTGGAGCTGAGTGTATAACTGTTGGAGCTGAGTGTATAACTGTTGGAGCTGAGTGTTTAACTGTTGGAGCTGAATGTTCAACTGTTCCAGCTGAGTGTATAACTGTTGGAGCTGAGTGTTCAACTGTTGGAGCTGAATGTTTAACTGTTGGAGCAGAGTGTATAACTGATGGAGCAGAGTGTATAATTGCTTCAGCCATTTTTGTAATCACTGAAGCAGGATGCATTAATATTGGTGCAGTGTGTATAATTGCTGGAGCTGTGTGTATTAATCATCTTTCATTCATGGTTCTTAGTATACTTGATGCATAACTTATTAATATACCTTTGAGATCTGATAAGCCTTGCAAGAATGAGACGTTTCTCCTCCTTGTCAAATTTCATTACACCAGGCGTTTCAAACTTGCGCTTGATCCAGTCTGTCTGCTCACGATTGTTGATGAACATAAACTCTACACCAATGTGGTTACAGTATATATTCTGAAACAAACATTGCACATCTGAATACAAAGAAACACACAGTTTTCAAAATAAAGTAACTTTCTAATATAACGTATCTAAAATATGCTTAACACAATTTGATGATGTTGAAAAAGCACCAAGTGCTAATACAAATTGTATAACAATATAGCTGTGCATGGTCAGATTATGTCTTATATCAACTGTAGCTCCATGTTGGCACTGAAGTCCTGGGCCTACATGTTATTTCCAGAAAATGTGCTTCTTTTATCTAAGCGCATCAAAGAGGAAGAGCATTTAACCGGGCAGCAAGCCTCAGATTCCATCCCAGAATCATTATCCACACATGATTTGGTCTAGATACATCTCCGATATCCTTAATGTGACTTGGGTATTTCTTATATCAAAACCATTATGCTGTCTTCCAGTATCTGTAATTATTCTACTAGCACAATTATGCAGATAATATTGTGAGACTCATGCCAAATGGCCCATCAATAGAACTGGTGCCTTCTGCCATTAACCCCACAAATCATTTCTTCAGTAGCTATATACCTTGAGACGTGTGATGATTTCCCCAAGGGGCAGGGAGTGGCTATCTCCACCAATATAGGTCGTGTCTGGTAACTGGAACACGCGCTGGAGGTCCTCTTCCTCTGTAATGGCAATGGAGCAGTAGTGTATGGATGGTGACATGCAAGGTACGATAGGAATAAGCACGTCTTTAAAAGGACTAGACACCAGATGACACCATTGCAAGAAAAAAAGAAAATTGTAAAAAAACTTACATAAAATTGATATCGCTGTGTACAATCATTAAATCTTGCTGACTGATGTATCACAATTTTTACGACCCATGTATCTTTCACAGTTTTTGCGCACTTTTCCATTTCAAAATATACTGGGTTTGTCTACCACGTAAATTCCAGCAGGTTTAAAAATAGTATCAGTATATGTATCTGTACTTATCATGTGACTTTAACATGCTAAATATACACACTATAAACTGGGAAACTGTTATGCGCTTTTTATAAACCGGTAAACTCAGCTGAGACAAAGACAAAATATTATTTTAATCATGTATAAAGATGCATTATCAGCCTCATCCTAGTTTGTATTGATAAATCTAGGTTTGTTTTGAGGAAATACTTTATTTACCAATTTTTAAACAGGGACCATCTGGTGTCTAGTCCCTGTAGTATTTGTTTTGTTTTTCAACAGTTTGGGCATCAATTGCATATTGTTAAACAGAAATGAATTTTTATATTAATTAAATGGTTCAGCTTTGATTTTCAAGACCGTTTCAACCTGGACATTAGTTAAAGGGAGACATTAAGATGGAAAAGAAATGTACTAAATAAGAGTTGTATTAGTCGTGAATTCAGTAAATTGTAAGTTCTGGAGTGTTGTTTTAGAACTATGAATTAGTACATAACTGTTCAAAGAAATCAATAATATAACACTGAAAGAGGGCTATGGAGCATCCATCATATAAATTCAGAGCGACAGATAAGCAAGCAAAGCTTAAGCAAAAGCAACAATTAGCCCTTAAAGTAACATGAACAATAATTATAATAATGAAAAACTTAGGCAGAAAAATATCATACAAAATTTATTAATTTTAAGATTTTATACTTAAAAATAAATCAATTAAAAGTATCTTTATTACTTAAACTAAAATTCCTATAAAGTCATCATGTAAGAAAGCAGTTATTTCATACGTAAAAGCTTTTACATCAGACTTTGATTAAGAAGCTTGCCTAGCCACACAAAAGTGATCAATAAAACTCCATTACTGGCAGCCAAGCAAGGATTTGTGTTCAGATGAATGCATTTTAACCAGAAATTATTCAACAAAACAGCATCTTCTTGAATGATTAATGCTAGAGTAGATAAGATGACATTGATGTTATTCTAACTATAATAGTAATGGTGTAAAATGCCAACACATTTTTTTCCTTGCACCAACTCTCTGGATTTTTAGGGGTGAAAGTCCAAGTCCTTTGGTTTAAATCATTACAAATAAAATATCTAAAATCTATTTGGTGCAGGACTAGGAAGCACAACTCTGTCAGAATCATTTCCTAGGCTGCAATGTTTTAAGGTGAAATCAACTGACATTTAAAATGAGCTTTAAACCAATGACTCAAAAAAACAGTGTGGTCCAGCCATTTGTTAAGTGAAATACAGTATGGTTCTAGGTTAAGTTGTTTTCAATTTATTCTCAAACGACATCACCTTGACCTTTATCAAACTGTCACCGATATCAATTAAGTTGTTCATCTACCAGCAAGTCCAACCTCCAAGTGAAGTTTCATTTTCATGTGTCAAACTATTCTCAAGTTATTGTGCAGACACAACATCAAGTTGAGTCATCTTCTGGTCAAGTTCAATTAACAACTTTAGTTTCAAGATCCTTGGTCCATCTCTTCTCAAGTTACTGTGTTTCCATGATATTGTTGACCATGACCTTTGACTTTTTGACCCCTAAACAGAAAGGGTCATCTACTGCCCAGGAACAACCTACTACTAAAGTTAATGTTCCTAGGTCCAAAATCCCTTTACTCATATAGTTATTAGATAAAAAATATTTTCAAACGTAATTAACCTAGTTTGTAACAGTCAGATGCCATTAAAACCTTAAAAAAATAGAAGATATACTGTAGGTTTTTGTAAACAACAATAATTAAATATGATAAAAGCAATGTTCATTATCATTGAGCATATTACAATTTGTGGATATTTATTAATGCAAAAATCATAAATGATGCCCAGGCTGGACAATATGTCATATAAATTGAATAAAATCCTATACTTTTTGAAATGGTAAAACTAGAGCTATCACAGAAATAATGAATACCCCCAGATGCTGCCTGGACACTGGAATTGTTCAATAGTTATTGAGATATATGGAACAAAAGATTTTTAAAACCGTTTTTTACTGAGTCAAGAGCCACAACTCGTGTTAAAAAAGTGAAATATGAAAGACATGGCAGGGGAACACATGTCTTCTTTTCCAGTATGGGACGGAACAAACGCAACTCCCATTTAATCCAGATATGTAACAGTCTGGGGGTATTATGATTCCAGTCTATTCACCTGCAACTGCAAGTGAAATAAAGTATGTATATTTAAAGCAAACAAAATATTAAATAATTATAATAACAGTTAAAGTAAAACGCAATAAAAAAATCTTTATTTTGCATGGACTGGTCAATATTAGATTTAGTATATATTTCTCACATTGTCGCAAAATAAACATATCATATTTGATATTCTGGTTTTTATGTCAAGCAGATCACAGAAGTAAAGATGATTTCTTTAGATTAAAACTTCAAGTAAAAAATTATGAATGACTGGGGTTTGATACTGATTATGGGAGCTTATGTCCAAGTTAAAACACAGAATAACTAGCCTAGGACATTAGTTGTGCTCTTTAAGTCAGTAGAGTGCAAGATGTACAGAGATATTTTGATTATTGACTTTAATTTGGCCATCAGCTTATTCTTTTTGGTCAATAGTTGATAGTAAATCTTACACTTCTTGGTAATTTGACAGAGCGGGGAATGATCTGTATATTATTTGCATCAGCATGTATAAACTGAACACATTGATTATTTAAAACTCCTAAAACTTGAACTCTCAGTTTCTGAAATATTTTTTTCAGCCGAAGTAGTATTACACTTCATTCTTATGTAACTGGGATCTGCTTGGAAACACCATTTTGCTGTCAAAAAGAGACATTCCAAAACCAAGAACTGGGTTGAACCATCCAAACCTGACACCCCTTACCTGTTAAATGACAGTGCCCTAAAATATTATATAACACAACATAGCAAACAATTAAACAAAATAGGTAGAAACAGGATTTTTTGAAAGAAAAGGTGCAAATAAAACTCTTAATAAAAAGTAGTTGAACGTAATTTTTTAACAGATATTATAAATTATAGAATACTAGATTTGAGATATCACTGCTAAACAATTACAACAAAATGTCAATAATACCAGACACCCTTCAGTTCCACCACATAGTTTCTAACAAAATCTTGTTTCATACTACATATAGCAAACCAGAGCTCCAGATAAGGTTTAAGGTCAGAGTATTTTACCTTCAAAGGGAATTAAATGCTGCATAGTGTAGGTTACGCTCCACTTTGCCAATAATAATTGATTAAAACTTTGTTCCTGATATGCACTATGGACAATAAGAAAAAATTGAATATGCAAAGGTTAAAAATATGATGCATTTGTCGTCATTTGTACTTAGCTTTGTGGAATATACACTTCTTACCTGAAGCTCTGGCATATAATGTAACCATTCTAGCTCATATTCAATACATTCATCCATAATCTCATCGCATGTTAATCAACATGTTAATTTGTTAAAAATGCATTGTGCACAAAATTCAACTCAAGATGCATCACTATGCAACATTTTAAAATGAATACATGCAACATTGATATCTTTATTGAAGCATTGACTGAAATTATGTCTAGGTTACATACTTCAAACATCAAGGACACACTGTTTAAAGCTAGTGTTTCCTTAATGAAAGTTGCAAGTACAGCTTGAATGTTAATGATGTCCTTGAGTCAACCTCAAACTACATGTAGCATTAGTGGTCAAAATCCGTGAAAACTCTAGTATAATGTAAGCCGGGCTTGCTCAGAATTATTTTAACATAGCCGGGCTTGCTCAAAGTATGAATCTAACATAACAAAGGCTTGTAACATTTTCAAAACCCTTGTTTTGATGTAAAGATTCAATTTTGTATAAAGTCTTACTTCATGACAACCTTTACAAGCTTTATTAAAATTCTTAGGACCTATTAGCTATTTCCCAATAAAATTACAAGCAACAGCATGATCACTCTTTGGGCTTATCAGTTAGACATAAAAAACTAAAGCAGTTAGAAAATATTAATTAATATATCATTACATATGAGACCAAAAACTTTCTGTACAGGCAAAACACACTATATGCATACAAAAAACATTGCATGGCCAAGCAAAATTGATTTTCTAGTGTTCTATAATGTTTTCCTTTTGAAATATTAATTTGTTATTCATGTAAATACACAAAACTGCAAACAATAGCTTCACCAATGAAAATGTGAAATGAAAACATTTCTGTTATCTAGAGTCAACACTTCTCAAAATGCAGTTAGAATGCACCACCAATAAGCATTTAGACAAGTGTTTTATGAATTAGATAATAGCTTATTTCCTACTTCATTTTCAGTTAAAACTACAATGAATACAAACTTTGATAAATAAGTATTACATTTGAATGGATTGAAAATTGTTTAATGATCTATTTTCATAATATAAAATTTAAGCTATATAAACATGTTTTCTTTCACTTGGTTATAATATTCTTCTTAATTACAGGGCAATATTTACAAATATTACAAAAGATAAAAAACAACAACATAGAGACAAGTATGCATGTCAAATATTCTTGGGTATCTGATAATAATTTTCACAAGATTACAAGACAACATGACCAAACTAAACCAAGCAAGCCAGACTCAGGATGCAAGACAACTTCTCACACAATGTTTGACCATAAAGGGCTTACCAAACTTCTGCACACTTTTTCCAAGCAGCCCATCCATGGACGGTACATTTATTCCAATTGGATCTAAATCTGCCGAGTGGTGTCCGCGCAGCTGGAGGGATAAGGAGTCAAATTTTGTTGAATTTCAGGATCAAGATTGAAAACCCAGGTGCAAATACTTGCCAAGATACAATGCTGACAGTATGCATGTAGCATTATTACCTTGTAAGCAGCAGAAGCAAAATATATTAGATAATTTCTAACAAATGACTATGTCAAAATATGCACAAAATACTGCTGCTAATAACATTAGTAGCAAGATACAAACCTGAAAAAGAATGTTTTAAAACTTGCGTTCAGGACTATGTATTTAGTACAGACATAATTCTGGAAGAAAAAACAACAACATCCAACATATTGTATTATGGTACGAGTATCCATAAAAAATAATCTTAAACTACAAATGTATATCACTTACAATTTGTCACCTAGGTATGCTTACTCTATACTTAAAACATAATTATGTAACTTGCATAAACGCAGTTGCTTAAAAATGTTATCAGGTCATTCTTTAAAGGTGTTTAAATGGTTTAAGAATCACTAAGGTTCATGAATAAAAGGCACAAACATTTTCGTTGAAATCAAAATTGTCACAATCAGAATAATGCCTGTCAAAACAAGACTTGAAATTAAAAAAATTAAGTACAAAGTTGTTAATAGAAAAAAAAATGGTACAATTTACAAAAAACAATTTTATGGTTACTCGTATTAACAGCAGTGGCATTGGCAATAAAAGCATCAACATTAGTACAGGTAAATCTATGCCATGCTTCTATACATTAGTACTGATGGTCGGATAAGCCCCATATACCAACAGAAAGGTTCTAGAGTCTACCTATACTAATATTCAAAACAACACTCCACAAAGTTTAATGTATAACCATACAACAGAGAAAAACGTAACAGCTGAACACAAACAGACCAGTGATCACGGGGTGATTGTCTCCCCCTGATGATAACCATGGTAACCAGCAGACATACAGGTAACACATCCCTGCACCTTACATCCAACACAACAGTGCACCCCTCAGAATTTTTTTCGTATGTTTCAAAAATATTATGCAGATGACAGATGAAATCATTTTGACAACTTAAGCTTTGGAAATCAAATGAAAATTAGAGAAAACACCGAAAATAACCACAGAAATATCAGAGACTAAAGAACTTGATTAACACCCACTTGTTGATGAAGCCTTATTTTAGTTTTTCAATCAAAAGAGACTATTGAAATACTTTTTGGGCAAATAAAGTTAGGCTTAAATATGGCTGGTGTTCAGCGTGATGTGGATGTAAGTTGCTGGTGACATTTTCCCTGTAGTACCTACCCATGTGATAGTTCTGTAAGACAAGCTCCGCAGGTATTGCCGAGTCTAGGTCAGCGTCACTGATCCCCAAGGGATCCAAAGCACCTATATTATGGCCACGTGTCTACAATAATTGGAATGCACACATAATGCTCACAAACATAACATAAGCAGCTAAACATAATCTTGTTGGTTGTCAGAATTGCTAATGCTGTTCCTGGATAAAATGATGAATAAGTTTATATGCATAACATGAATGGAAAAAAACAACTAGTGTATTAATACATACGGAAAGAAATAGACTGCAATTTTCAGCTGTTTTATAGCTGATATAATGGTATGTCCCCAAGTTCATGAGCAGGGCTTCTAAATATTTAAAAAAAATTCAATCGGTCCAGGTCTGTTTAAAAAAATAATAATTCCAAAGTCAGATAAATTCATGGTTTGGGTAAAGAAAGGGGTCTTACACTATGAGTGTACTGTACACGAGTAAGAGTTCCCGCTGACCATCACCATTGTCGCCATATACGGCAAAAAGGTGACATTAATTTATACCTAATATTGCTTTAAAATGATGTAAGCCCTGTACTCAGCAGTTAATCTTTAGCGTGACGCTGTTGATATCCTTTAGAATAGGCTCATGACTTATTTATTTCGGAAATTTTATGGCTTTTGCAGGTTAACACTGACATACTTTTATAAATGATAATGGCTCTTTGAGGCTAAAGTGTAACTATTATTTACATAAGAAAAAGAAGGCGAATTAGACAACTCTTTGATATGATAAAAACAGCAAAATCAATTAACATAGACCATTTACACAGAAGTTATCACGCATATCGCCCTTCAGGATGTCCCATGGAATTTGAGGTATTTTTTAATGACATACACTGCTTGACAAGTTGTGTATTTTTTTCTGACTTTGGGACAACATTGCAAAAAAAGCAAAAGATCGGCCCAATTTTTAATTAAGTTAAGAAGCCCTGGTCATGAGTATTATATTTTTATCCAATATGAAAATTCCCAATGATTCTTTGAAATTTTTGCAAATTGGGGGCCTTTTTTCTTTTACGTTGAATAATCAAATAGGCATTAATTGATAAATAGATCAGTGACAACATTTAACAATTACTGCTATGCTTGCCTCTAAAAAACAAAGAAAATATTCTTGAATTAATACTTTACATAAAGGTTTCCAATCATAAGGATAAAAGGCTTCCTAAAATGTTAAAAGTTATATACTTAATATTTCTGCAAAAGAACCTGTATAAAATTAGACCTGCATTATGAAATCCCTGCCATCAGTATAAGTCAGCTTCAAAAACAGAATGTTAATCATACATATAAGATAAACTTGACATGCAGTTAAATGAGACCCATCGATAGACAGCGCTTTTGACTATAAATCGCTTTATCTATGTCATGTATAAATGAATAGCATGCATTATTGATGAAATGTGTGCATGTAAAAAACAGCGCAATAACTTTACTAATGTAATTGTCGTGTGGCTTTGAACACTAAGCTGTCTGAATATGTCTGTTGCATAAAAGATTTTTGAGATGTGCTAAAAAGCCCAACAAACTTTCAATCAGGGGGCTATAATTTGTATTCAGGATCATATGCTTAGCAAGGTGCATATTTCCGTATTTTATCCGTTTGTGCATTTGGTATGGTTTCCGTATCGTACATTGTCCTGTATTATTTGTGTATTTGTTGTCTCGTCGTGTTGAGTGTGGTGCTACATGGTTATTGTCCTATATGCATTACTGTCCGTCAATGTCCGAGTGCGTCAAAGCGTAAATACTGGTTATGCAAGTTGATCTATGTTTATGAGAGTGATTGATTGGTTGACAATGCCCTTCTCTCCTTTTCCTGCTTCATTGCACATGCCCTTATTAACATTTACAAATCAATCATTCTACTCTGAATTGTCAACGACGCAAGTCACCAACTATAACATTTTTTACTTATTGATTTATTACTTAAGGAATGAATTGCCGGGTTGATGTCATTATCAGGGTATGAACGCAATTGGGTTGGTCAATGTGTGTGGAGTCTGAAGGACTCCACGCGTACTTTGACCAACCTAATTGCGTTCATATCCCCGATAATGACATCAACCCCGTAATTCATTCCTTATATTTACACCAATAGTTCATTATTTCATTCAAGAATTGTTAAAAAAATACTTCATTTCATTTAAGAAAACCTTTCAGTAATCCGTTCTTACCCATTCTGTAAATAGAACGACCCGACTATAACCGGAAACATTTTTTTCAAATGACGTCACAATAACGCACGCAGGAAAAGATCAACCACTTGAAATCACGTTAAAACGTAAAATTAAAACAATTCTGGTACCAATATATTTAAAATATAATAAACTTACACTTTTAAAAATGTTGATCTATATTTTACGGTACCTCCAGACACAATACAACCAATAACAAGATCAATAGCTTTCATGTATATTGTTATGCAATGAATTACGATCCGAACATATCCGAAGATGTTGCGTTCATCGATTGATGAACGCAATTGCCGAAAGGCAGTTCATTAAAGGAACGGAAGTTGAGGTGTAAATATATAAGCATATTCGCTCTTATCTTTGAGCAGTAATATTGTAGTTCTATTTATGTAATTTTAAATTATTATTTAGACGTGCCTGGTTAGTTATTAATATGTCTTAGAATGTTTTGTGTATTAGATCGTGAAGTTGCCGTTGATACATGCAGATCACTGCCTAATGTCATCGTATTTTGTGTATTAATTAGTAATATGATTAGCATATAGTTTTATATGTTTTATTATATGTTTTAGGTTTCTTCGAAATTGTTCATAAATAAACAATCGAACTCAGTTGAGTGGTCATCTCCACACACCCACTACATATAGACTGATGACTCTGAACACTCAGTGGAGCACAAATTCAATTGAACTAACAGTATTCAAGATATGAGCAAAAATCCCAACTTGGCCTTGTCCAAAGCCAATCAAGGTCCATAATTTATAATTATTGATAAAAAGGGACATATAGGAATATGTGAATAAGTTGTCTGATAGCCCTGTTTTTTTCTTCAAAATTGTGTATACACGGCCACTAAACGCCAGCTCCACCACTTATTGGAGTTGCCAAGAAAATGAGCTGCCAACACTTACATGGTGCAGCTTTGCCTTGTGTTTACTTCTACATAGGTGAGTATGATTTATATTTTATTTGATAATTTTATTAAACAGACATATTTCGAAAACGGGAGAATCTGGTACCATGTAAGAACACTTTTATTGCAGGTTGGTTATGCTTTTCTTTCCAATTTTGTGCGAACTGTGGAGCTAGGAGCTTTTCTCCCGAAAAGGAATTGTGCATATTTTGAGATCTGCTAGCAAATCAAGTACACTTAGTTGCTTACACACACGTAAGAACTTTCTGGGACTTTCAAATATTACTTGTATGTATATTAATTACACTGGAACACAACAAACCTAATAAGCACTTCTTAAAAAGGAAATATGCAAATATTTATAAAAGTGGTGGAGCCATTTCTCTAGTGATGGTGATGTCGAGTAGTGGTGGCACTGTTGAGAATGTTTTGCGTCCAAAGTAACATAAAAACTTAACGCTTTTGGAATGAATACAAAATAAAGGTGGCTACGTTTTCACACATTGTTATGCTTATTATGCCCACCAGTTGTGGACACAATCTTCTTCGCGAACTTCCTTAACCAAAGTGACGACTATTCCGAAAACAGTAGGACAGGGATGGAGCTATATACAGAAATTTAAAGGGCCAAAACTCTGTGTAAAATCACTGAGATCGAAAGTGCTGATAATATGGGCATCTCCTCTTGTTGGTGCAATTACCTATATAGTTTCATTGAATACAAAATCGTGATTGCTGAGAAATAGCCAGGACACATAGTGGGACAGTCAGAGTGGTGATTATAAAATCGCACTAAAATTGCACAAGCGCTATCTAACATTTCGTTTCTTATAAAAGCAAGGGCAAGACCTTATAAAACATTCTGAAATGTCATATATTCTGCTGTTGTTTTTTTTAAATTGTATGCCAAAATTTAACAACTAATTGAGTTGAAACAGTTGCTTAAGTCCAAATGCATGCAGCTATTTAATTCTGAGACTTGACAAATTCAAAAAAGCTCATTGAAATACATGTACCTGGTAGGATCTTATGATGGTTTGCACAGATAAGTGATCCTCAATGATCTTATCTGTGATAGGTTCTTTTCTTGTCAGCTGTGTGGATGTCATTGCAGGTTGTGTCATGGAAGGGGCAGACATTGAGGTGGCTGCCAGGGATGGAGGCCTCACATACGCTGTACCTGGAGCAGCACCTTGAGACACTTGTCGAAAATATATGTCCCAGGACTATAAATGAAATGGCAAGATAATCTTTAAATTAATACTTTTGTGAATAAAAAATCATGACAAATCACATAGTGTCATTGCCATATAACATGCTAAACTCTCTCTTTGTACATTTACAGCTTCAATATATTTTCAAAATTGATAATTATATCATAGGCTGCTAAGGCATGATATTTGATCTATCTACATGTATGAAAAATCTAGATTTATACATCTAACTTTCTATAACCAGACAACAATCATGTTAAATATGATTTTAAGAACACCATAATGCTGTTAATTATAATTGACACTCCATTTCTTTTAGTGTTACATTAGTAACACACTAGATTTTTTACTTAATTTACCTTGTGTACTGTGTTTGGGTCTTTCTCCCAGGATTTGTACATTTCTTCCACATAAATGGAAGAGGTACCACTGAGAAAGGGTTCGGCTGCTGCCTGTGTGGTGTAATTCCTGCCAGACTGTGATCCAGCTTTAGATGAACAACTTCGGCAGGCAGCATATTTATAACCTTCCCATAAGTGGGGACGAGTGCCCACTACCCATAGAGTCTTTAAACGAAACATCTTAAATTGTTTTTAAAATAATAAAATGTCTTTTGTTGTGGCACAGACACCACTGATTATATTAAGCCAGTGTTACTGTAGGTAAAGGTGACTTGTGTACATCAAACTGACCTTGTGCTCTTCTTGAAAACTTTGAATAATAAGTGTTGTTTGAAATTCAATTCTGTACAACTATTTGATATACTGCATAAAGTAGATATCAGTGGACGGAAAGTTCCGTCAGAACCAATAATCGTGTTCAAGATTGGTGATAGTCTGGTCTTATCTAGTTGACACCTGTGGAATTCCCACCTTGACATTCATTTACTTGCGAAATGGCGTCCGGCTGAAAAGATGAAAATAAATTCAATTACTAGCCATACAATTTGACAACAACATACCGAACAGTTGATTAGATACATTTTGATGATAAACAATTAATGTTTTTTTTATAAAAGTTATAACGATCTGAAACGAATACACTACCAAAATTTATCAATTTCTTCATGCAAAATATTCCAATGTTAGTTTTTTGACAGATGACGTCATAACGTGGATATTTAAGAAAAACCTCTGATTAGTCGATTTTGGGATATCCCTCGACGGAAAATGAGCACGTGCTTGGTCAGCGTGTCGGAAACTAATGATGGTCCTATTCGGATGGGTTTTCTTTCACCGAAATGAGATTGATGTTGAGGAACACATTTTAATTTTGATGCAGCAAAACTTCATTTAGTTTGAAATTGCTACTAGAAAAATAATATTTATCAAAACTGTTGTATAAGTTAAGTGAATAGCGTATTGTGATATCTAAAACGACATTTTTTGTTTCAAATGATAATAAAAACGATAACGAAAAATATAATAAAAAAAACATATGTTTTTCTGAGTTCAGACTATTCGTAATCGTGGGCCTAACATTTTAGTGAACACGAATCCCGGACGTTTTATGATTTCGTATTTTATAAATCCATTTGTATGTCATACACAGACATATATGGTTTATAGTCCGTGATGTGTTTTGTTTTTTTCGGATCTGTGATAGCTAACTGAACTTGACCAAATATCGAGCATTAATATATGCCCATAGCTTGGATAGTCTGTTTCGCGTATATGTAATATATTTAAGCTACATATGTAAATCAAACTGATCGTGCAATGGATGAGGTAAACAGTATACGGTTTCGAAGATGCCCCATTGGTAGAAAGGAATGTGTTTCAAGAATCGAAAAAAAACGCACTTATTAAAGACCTAGACGTTGTTAAAAATCCGAGTCAATCCCCCACCCCGATGGTGCATCAAAATTCGAAAAGCAATTAACTATCCAGTTCATTTCATACACATCCAATTATATAATCCGTTTTTTTTCTGGAACAATGCAAATTGAAGGGACACATTCAGTTGCATAAACAAGTAACCAAGATCCCTTTTAAAGGAACAATGATTAGGGACAATTTAATCCAAGTCTACCCTATACTGAGTTTGGTTTAAAATTATTTCTATGTAAGCTAAACTACATATAATTGTATTGGGAGCACATCTTAACTGTGGCAATTGAAGCCTTCTCCGGGCAGGACCACCACACTCCGGGTTGTACTTCACTGCCAGTAGTTTAACTACTCAAAGTAATAAGTATCACCAATTAACAAAGCAATAGGTATCACCAATTAAAAAAACATGAGATTAAGTAGGTCGGATTGAGCGTCTTTCCGCTTCTCTAGCACAAACTTGTTTAAGGTCACCACCAACTTGACCTTTGACCCACTGACCTCAAAATCAATATGGTTCATCTGCAGGTCATGACCTATACCTACCTTGGAAGTTTTAGATCCCAGAGCCTTCTTCATATATTGAACAGATACCGATTTTCAGCCGAACATTTATAATTTGTTCAGGGGCCATGCCATTGATAAGAATGGCACAGTGGTATTAACATTGGTCTGTAAAAGTTATGTTCTTGTTTTAATCCATGGGAGGGCAAGCGTTTTGGTCTTTTAAGGATTATTTTTGCGACCCTCTTTGCAAAGTTGTTACTTTATTTATGTAACCATTATTATCTTTGCCCCAATGCCAGCGATAATCTAATGTACTTGAAGTATATATGCATTTTAAAATATACGTTTAATTCATCGGTGAGGTAAACCATTATATCTTTTGGTGAGTAGTATGAGTTTTTTTGCAAACTAAACTCCATTTGTGAATGCCATTTTAGACGACTATCAATATGGATTCCAAGCAATTTGTGATTGTTAAATTTAGTTTGGCATATTGTTTTGTTTTGAAGAGCGTGCCGATAGTTTAATGTTACGACATGTTTTGTTTGTATTTTGTACCAATCAGCGACGAAATTCAGATTATGCTGTAGATGGCATTCAACGCTAGTTATTATGGTACCCGGTAACCTGGTCAAATGGCCCCCAAGTCAAAACGCCCCCATTTTGGTCAAATAGCCCCCACACTTTTGGTCAAATAGCCCCCACTTGAAAACAAATGGTCAAAACGCCCCCGATTTGGTCAAAAAGCCCCCACTCCTTTTTTTATTTGAAATAATAGTTGAAGGTAAGTTGATATATTTTTGAGATATATCGCATTTACATAATTGCTAATCAAACATTTATAAACTGATTTTAAGACATAACATTTGTTGAAATTAAAATGTTTTAAAGTATATTAAAATAACTTACTTGAAAGGTATTGCACTTGGTCATTATAGCACATTAAATTTAAATAACACATCTTTACCTTTTTTCTTCAACGGTTGTTGTGTCAAAATTCAAATTTGAATTATTATTTATTGATATATAATATACATTTTCCTTCTATGTTAATGTATATTGTATTGTACATTTACAATGCGAATATTTTTACCATGCAGTATAAATGTGTTTTAAAAGATGTGAAATAAATATGTGAAGAATACAGTGGGTAAATTATTTCAAAATTAAAAAAAAAAGTTAAATTATATCTTCTTGTTGTTCCTTTAATTCTGATGCGATTTGATATATTATTTATGATCATTTTTTTAAAACGTTTGTTATTTTTACTTGGTTTAATTGTCAAATTTATCAATATACAAATAATGTTGGTTGCACTTCATTTTGTAAAATTAAAGGTTTAAAAATGTTTTGGAATAACGTAAGTATGCTTACATACATATAAAAATAATAACAAAAGAGGGGGCGTTTTTTTTTTGGGGGGGGGGGCTATTTGACCAATTTTAAAATGTGATTGGGGGCTTATTGACAAAAATGGGGGCTATATAACTTGGGGCTATTTCACTGGGAATCGGTACCCGATGACACTTAGAGCCAATGACTGTGAAATAATAGAATTACTGCACATTGACCTGTACAATACGGCGAAATAGTAGACTGTAAACATTTTGATGATATTTTGACATAAAAACCAAGAAGAATTATTTTACGCAGTCGGCCCCAAGTCGAGGCGTTGCGATCAACAAGTATGGCGTCCACTGACCAAAATTCCAATGCTGTCATCCAAGGATTGGCACGACATTTGAACTGTTTAGGGGAAGATAACAAAATGGCAAGGCGTCGAGCCTTAGAAAGTATAAGGAAAGATACCGTTAACAGGAAACCCATTCTAACCGCTGAAGAAACTAAGCCAATACTGAATGAAATATTAAAACCTCTCCTGAAGGAATTTTCAGATTCTGTAGAAAAATGCAGAGAATTAGCGTTAGAAATAATCAGTGATTTTTTGTGTCGGGTAAATGATCCTGAAGAATATCTTCCCTATGTAATGCCAGTTATGGTTCAAAGACTTGGACAGCAGGACATTGTCGAACCTTCTGAAGAAATAAGACTGCAGTTGGTCACATTTATGCACGAAATTCTAGAACGTTCTGGAAAGGAACTGTCAGTTTATTTAGATGACCTTATCAAGATTTTACAAAAAACCCTCATTGATCCATATTCAGAAGTAAAGAAAGTCAGTTGTCAATGTGTTACAACAGTCGCTAAAGCAATTCCAGCCTACTTTTATCAGCAGTCAGAATCTCTCATTAAACCACTTTTGATGTCTATATCACATCAACATTCAAAAGTGAGGACAACAGTCATCTATACCATAGGTAGGATCTTACTTTTCAGCATACATGTTTAGTGTTACTTTACTATACATGTTCAATAATGTATTACTATAGTATTTTCTTTATCTTACTTGAATTTTTATAGATAGATAGATAGATAGATAGATAGATTCAATAGATAGAATCAGTAAGGAATGCACACACAATAAAAGTCATGGACATTTAAAATTAACAACAGTAAATAACATAAGTGCTCCAGCTAGTCCGTTTTTCAATGACGCAGCGTCCGTGCCCATTTTCTTACCACCCTGCCCCCTTTTTGAGTAGTGCCCTTTCTCTATTAGTGCCAATTATCCCGTTTGTGCCCTTTTTACTCTTGAAATCATTATGAAAGATCGACAGCCCTTAATCCGCTGTCATAATTGAGACAAATCACGTAATACTTATGATAATAGTGTTCCTGCTAGGTGTAACCATGCCCCCATTGACTGCTTAAAATATGCTTTATTGCCCTTTCATCTTCCCATGTGCCTTGACCAAGTCATATGACAGCTAATTGTGTATTTGTATAGTGAGCAGACGACCTGTGTATTCATAATAGGTCATCTTCTAATCCAATAATTAGAAAGAGCCAAATAGGGAAACATCGGCAGGAGGCGGACATTGAGAACTCGTTCATTCAATGATGAAAATTCATAACATGCGATACAGAATGCGAAGGGATGGTGAAAAATGTTGTCAAGCACAATTAAATCTTTTGTTTTGTACAGACGAGACTCGCCATTTTAAAGATTGTTGATTTGAAGCAGATGGTCACATAAGAAAGGTGGCTCTAACACAATCAAATGCATCGCTTTTTCAGTAAATGTTTTGAAAGTTTATTTGTAAAAAAATTATGATAAAAATTTCTTTGTTACCCAGAAAAATATGTTGATGCTTTATGGAGCGTTTACCTAATCATGTCTACGATCATGTCAAAATTTGCCAAAACCGCCATTTTGTCAGAACGATTTTCGGAGTTATTTTATAAATGTTTTTTGTTTTATAAGTTATTTTTTAAGCAAGGGCAGTGATTGTTATTGTCATTTTATTCTAAAACATCAGCATATTAAACATAATTTTACCAAAGACAATTAAATAACAGCCAGGCTGAATATAACATTTGTACCCAATCCCGATCGTACCAAACTAAGATTCGTCCCCTACATATTTGTTAGTTTTTGTTATTTATTTATTTGTTTGCTTCAAATGTTTAACTGTTTTTGTTTTTTTCTTCATTTAACATGATTTTTAGGAGAAATATGTGACATTGCACTAAAGAAAACTCCAGAAAAGAACAATCATACTAACACAGACAAAAAAAAACAAATTTTAATTTTGATATTCAAACACAATTTTAAATTCTTCTAAATTTTTAGAAAAAAAAAACAACCCATTTTTTTTAAAGTCTGGAAATCATGGAAAATGATTGAAATTGAGTCAAATTCATGAGGGGAGACCCCCCAAAACCCCGCTTGTGACAGGGGTGGACCCCTCTCCCCTCACAGTGTGTGTATACCACGTGATAAATTACGTCATATATGCTACGTTGGAAGGCAAAAATTTGCTTAAAAAGAAGACTTAAATCAAAGATTTTTCTTTTACAACACCATTTTAAATGAAACAAAGGGCAGTCTATGCCGCTTAAAGAGCTCCGCATTTGTTTTATTTCCGAAATATGATGAGGTCATTAGTTTCATCAAACACTTCGACAAACCTGTTTCCAAAATATTGTTTTGACAGTGCTCCATCAGACGGCCGTATTGTGAAAAGGTTTGTCGAAGTGTTTTAAGAAACTAAACTCACAATCAAATTCTGGTAAAAGACTGAAGGTGGGGCTCCGTAAGCAGCGTAGACTGCGCTGTGTTTCATTTAGAATGGTGAAGAAATCGTGAAGTTATCTTTGTTTAAAGTCCTTTTTCAAATCAAAATATTGCCTTCCGACGTAGCATTTATGACGCAATTTATCACGTGGTATACACACACTGTGAATGTATTTTATGGAATTTAATTTCCAGCGGTTGAATGTTTTAATACAAATCAAATAACAAAGTAAAACAACATACCTGTGAATAAATATGAGAAGTAACCAAGGTTAAATGACAACCTGGACTGAGAAGTCATGGTTATAAAAACTAAATTGGATGCTTAGTTGCCAACAACTGACACAACTGGCCCGGCTTGTATAGATATTTAAGCCTTATTCTTATAGCCTAACCATAGAACAATAAAGGTGCTTAAATATAGTGACAACAGTCAAATGAAAGAGTGTTGGATTAAGAATTAAATGAAGTTATGCAAGTTGCAAATATGGAGACAAAAATGCAAAATATATCATATAATGTTTATAATATCAAGTAACAATATTATAAGTCACATGTATATCAATTCTATTGATTTTAAGAAGTTTGCTGTATGAGAAAAAATGGTTTTTAATATTGCTGACAAGGTTCTTATAAAGACTTTGCGGTGCATCTAATAGAACATTTACTGTATGGTGGTTAAAAAAAATGAAGACAAAAGTGACTTTAGCATTGTTGTAAATTTGAGACTTTTAAAAAAGAGCTGTACAAAGATAGAGATATGAACAGAAAGTGCAAGTCAACTTAACTACAGCCATGCTATTTATTGCATGTAATTGAGAATGGTTATACACTGTATACTCCAAATAATGTTATCCAGGCAACATTTCTTGAAAAACATGGCATCTTTATGTACTTGAGGAACAATTCTTGTGTTTGCTCTCAAACAGCTAACTCAATAAAGCAGAAAATTGACTTAACAGATATCATCATGTACACATAGCTTAGAGTTTATAGAAACATAATTGTGCTGAAAGTCATACTTATATTTCATTAGAAATGATTTTTATTTACATTAGCCATATCTCTGTAACCAAACTTAAGAAAAAGCTTATTATGTGATGTTTATACAGACATCAAAAGTCATTTTACAAATGAATATTGTAATCAGTTGCAAATCCCACCACTCTAACTAAAATATTTGTTTAGTGATGGAAATGGACATGCATTGGCATCCATATGACAAAGACACACTGGTACTGCATGTTTCTAAATGGATTTAAATATCATATGTTATTTAATTAAATTAAATTTCAGGGGATACAATACAGTATGGTCACAACAAGCATCTTGAGACAGTGGTTTCACACTTAGCTCAACGCTTGTTCGATCTGAACCCAGCAGTACGCATGGCAGTGACTAAGGTCGTTGGCAACTGGATGTTGGACTTAATGGACAGATACTCATTCTGGAACAAGCTCATCCCACTTCTTCTTACAAGTTTGTCTGATGAACAACCAGAAATAAGGGAGGTTGCTGATTCCCTGTGGCACGATGTTGGTAAGATAAAACGTTGATTGCTTTACCAAAACTAGCAAAAAAACTATTGCAATATAACATAAGTATATAAATGATTTTTCTAAATCAGATAGTCAAGCATTTAGACAGAGCTAATTAAAAAGGTTTTAAGTCTTGTATCTATATTGTCTGATATTAGTGCATCAAAAAAAGATGTTTTTTGTGGTTTTGCCATACAATCATCCTGAATGTTTAGGTTTCTGAAACCTTATCTTTTATTGCTGTATGTAAGACAGGTAGTGCTATATTTTGACAGGATTAAAGTTTGCAAATGAGAATGAAGAGGAATTGAAGGACAAGATGGATTTTCCCAAACAAGAGTACTCCCACTATCCCCCTGGTGGTAAGATACATTTAGTAATAATTTATAGAAGATATATACATATATTTAAACATATATGTCATGCCTCAAGGATGAAAGCCATTGGTCCAGGACTGGTCACATGGTGACCCGATATATTTTTGCTTATTAGGTCACTAATCTTTATATTGTACTAAATAGCATCTATTTTCCAATTTCGATGATGAAAAAATGAAACATTTCCCATAAATTGATTTATGTTTACAGTTTTTCATCATTATATATACATTACGGGGGTAGTAGGTGACCAGGGTAATACGGTGCTCAGGAAATCATATTCAGCCTCAAGTTCCACTCTCATCTGATGTGGTTTCCTTTGCCCTATATATCCGATATTGGCTCATCTTAACCCTGTAACTTATAACGTGCAAAACATTTACATATTTTTGTTTTTACATGCATTGAATACATATGTTTCTTGTTGCTTCATAGATCATTTGGTTTTATCATTCTTATAATAGAAAAATTATGAAAAGTTTTAAATAAAACTTTTATTTAAATAAAGAATATATTGACTTCTTCAGTGGAGCGACCCAATCTTGGTTGCAGAACTTTGATGTTTCGAAACATGTCAAAGATTCTGCCAGCATTGATGCGAGATGTTCAGGACTGGGTGGTAGACACGCGGAAGAAATCTTCCGCCCTACTGTACCATATCTTGCTGAACGGGGAGGAGTATATCACCCAACATATGGAGATCATCACAGCTGGCATGTTCAAGGCTTGCGCTGATGATGAAAAGGAGGTCGTGAAAAATGTAAGTTTAATTTTATTGTATATAACAAATATGTGTTCTGAACAGCGCATATTATAAAATCATAGTCTCAGATAGATTTTCATTGACCTTTTTTCCTGCAACCATGAAAAGTTCTGGAGCCAAACTGTCCTGTCATATCTGTATATTTCTGTATATGCATGCATCATGCCATCTAAAGCTTGGTAAGATCAAATTAATCAATTAAGTACTATAAATGAATGAAAACTTCTATACTTCAGATACAAAACAATTCTAATGATGGGTTACATGTATAACTATATTTGCTTAACTCCCCACAGATGCAGAAGGCAGCAGAGCTGATTGGCTACTTTGTGGAGGTGGAGATATGGAGCAAACTGATCCTGAAGACAGTGCGGGCGAGCCAGTCTTACCCCAGCATCATGGTGCTCGGGGCGGTGATACGGGGCACGCAGCAGGCACGCCTCCAGCCCCATCTACCCAACATACTGGATACACTCTACAACCCAGAGGTCTGCCAGAGTATTCAGGTGAGTTTGAACTAACAGCTTTAAATATTTAAAACTTGATGATTAACGGGTACATATAAAAAAATATATAATATGCTATTACCTCATTTTTGCTTTATTAAACCTGTATCAATCGTGTTACAATCTCAAATTCTTATTTTGTACATATTAAAAGTTTGATTTATTTGAAATAATTGAATGTTTGAAGTTCTACAAAACTTGTATATCTGAAATATAACATAAGCAAAATAACACCGAGTTTGTATTAAAGTGAATCATTGTATATTGTAGGTTGCAGTTCAACAGCAGCTATTGTTGTGTGTTGAGGGGGTTATGTCAGTGTTGGGTACAGGTGTACAGGAATGTGGTCAGACTGTGTTTAACCTGCTCCACACCGTCCTCGCTCTTCAGCAGGGTGACCTCATACGAGACAAGGTAGGCTGACAAACACAGGAATAATGTGTTGGTGAGTGAATGGTTTGACCTTTTTTTTTATTTAGTGAAGAAAGAGTATCTGTCTAATATTGATTCAACATCATCATCATGTCATCATATGCATCATTATCGTCAGCATCAACAGCATACTTATAATCATCATCATCATCGTCATCGTTGTTAGCATCGTCTTCATGTTTGTCTTATGATTATTTGCCATATTTTCATTCTGTTTCAGAGGGCCATATCGAAAATAAGATTCTGTAGTTTTGTACATGATCTTAATATGTCACCTTCTTAAAATAAAGATATTATTATTATTATTATTATTATTATTAGAACCATGGCTTGGTTTTGTATCAAACTGGTTTTGGTGCAATCAATGTTTCACTGTAAGTTGAGATGTTAAGTATAGCATGACAAAAGAAAAAAAAAGTGCCAAGTGTTTTTTATTTTCATAAAAGTAGTTACAGAATGTTGACAGCTTTATCACTTAAACTTTTTTCACTGTGTTCAAAAAATATTTGATTTTCATATTTGTAATCTCAGGCTCACGAGCTGATAGGCTGTCTGGCTGACCATGAGGGCCTCACAGACCGAAGGGAGCTGTACCGGGTTCATACCAAACCCCTGCTGGCCAGTTTCGAGGATACTTATCAAATATGGACAACGCACAGTGCTGAAAGACTGGTGTTTGATGTTGTCATTTTGGAAGCTGGTGCGCATTTTGTTCTGTCTCAATATATGATTACTAGGAATTTTATTTGTTAATGTTTTGATATTAACATTACGACATGTTTGTTGAAAACACTTTTAACAATTTATTAATGAAAACAGATAATTGTAAACAGACAAGGATGATTGTTAAAATTTTATATAAAAACCTCCAGTAATTATGATGCCATTAATAAAAGTATTTTTTTTGCTAAGCTCCAAGTTGGCCCGATGGCTGTATATAAGACAATGTTGTAATCATTTTTCCAGGTCCAGTTGTAGGTGAGCTGCTGGATGAAGTGGTGCCCATCCTAGCGGCCAACTTCCATCCGGACAAGGAGCCCGAGGTCCGACTCAAGTGCTTTTCCCTACTCTCACACCTTGTCATGAACAGCAGTGACACCATCAACTCGGGAAACAGGTTCAATCACCTTTCTTGCAAATCTCCTTTTCACTTGCCAAGATAGTATGATAAGTCCCAACCTTGGGCAAATTAAGATCAAGTTACAAAAGAATGTCATTTTACTCCACTATTGACTAAGGAATAAGTTTTAAACATAAATCAGGAAGGGTTCATCCTCTAGTAGTAAGCAGATCTGGAGACACACCTTCGGGCTGCATTTGGGGTGGGTATGAGCAAGGTTAATATCAGAATTGCTGATGGTATTTAGACATCAAAAACTTTTATTTTGTCTGAATTTTGCTAATTGCTCAAATTCAAACCTGATTTCATCACATTGCAGCAATTCTAGTATACCAGATAAAGCCCGGATAAATTCAGTTATAATTTAGCCTTTTCAAGTTATCTTTTTTCTGGTAAACTGGAGATTTTTTGCCAGTGAAAACTGCTTGAAAGGGGTACCTTATTGCTTAAATATCACTGCAGGTTTGGAGAGTTTGCAGAGATTGTGCTGCGAGACATGATCCTGCCCAACTGTGTGTGGAAGGCTGGACGGGTGGCTGCTGCCATCAGAACAACTGCTGTCTCATGTGCCTGGGCCCTTCTTCAGAGTGGGGCTCTCTCTCTTGACAAGGTATGGTCTATTTCAAAATGATAAAGAAAAAATCCACCAATTTTTTATTTTTTCACTTTAATGACACAGTTTGAATTATTATCTAATGAAAAATGAATTGTGAAAAAAAAACGGTACATTGCATATTGTACAAACACAAAAATACATTTTAGCTGGAACCGGTGTTGGACAACTTTGTCACACAGATGTTGGCTTGTATGGATGACGATAACAAGGGTACTCGTCTGGTTGCTTGTCGGGTGATGACTCGCACATTTGACCTGGCAGGGCCAAAGATCAACCAAGACAGGCTACATAACATGTACGTGGAGCTGCTGAAGCGTCTGGATGACAGCAGTGATGAGATACGGCTGATGGTGGCACGCACCTTCCAGGCATACCTGCACTGCTTTGAGCAGGCGTACGATGTGCAGCTGTATCGGGCACACCTGGAGGCCATGTATAAAGGCTTGCTTGTCCATCTGGACGACCCTGATGAGAAAATACAGGAAGCGGTACTAGGTAAAATAGATTACGTTGTTATTTTCATGCTTTTATTTTGCTCCATGAATTTGTCACAAAACTTTGATTATTTTTTTGTCCTTTAATAACATGTTTTTTTAGGCGAAAAGCTGTTTAAGGCAACATAAATTCTGATCAGGCATATATAAACAAAGTACCTACGGTATTTAGATTTTTTTTAATTTGACACATTTAGTTACTATTTGTATTGATTCCTTCAGGTGTCTTAAAAAAGGCAGGAAGCCTGCTTCCGGCCCTAATGCTACAGGAGGTTGAGGGCAGTCGGCATAAACACCGCTCTGACAGATACTGTGAGCAGCTCATACAACACCTCAAGTCTCTCAAAACTGACCCCTAGCAACACAACGAGGAGCCTGCGATTACTTCAGTGTGATTTGTGTTCAATTGCTTATTAACTCTATTTTAGTGTGTGAAATTATGAGTATTTATAAGATTTTTACTGTATTAATACTATATCCCATTAGATGATCATGTGTCAGACTAAAGTTTTGCGGTATATTATTGCTTCATTCAATTGATGATTTATGTTTATTGATCACATGAACATTTCATCAATATCTTCATTAATACACGGGTGTACATGGAGTATGATCTTTGAAAATTCTATTGCTAACCATATAGAAAATGTGCGTAGAAATGAAACAAATCGGTATGTAAGTTCAAGACTTATCTACTGTGAGTCTGCATGCATATAAATCAAATGGTTTTTGTATCAAGGTGAAGAAAATATCAAAGTGTGTGATCAGATAATGGTACATGCACAGTAGTGATTGATGTATAAATGTCTACAAGAATGTTTGCATTTTGAATTCCTTACATACATGTTCATACATCGTTTTAAACACTGCCAAGCTTGATACTTATTATTGCCTTAAATGAATAAATTGATAGATCTGAAAGTTGCATTTTTGGTTTACTTATTACTAAATAAACTTTAAAAAATAAATTGAATGAATGGAGAGTAACGAGATGAGTTAATCATGGGTTTCAACATTGGCACAAACTATACATTATAATCAAATTAATGCAAGAGGAGCTAATGTATGTTCTGTCAATATTCATGGAACAAATTAGCATTACTAGTTTGTCTATAAGGTGTTAGGAAACATTGCTTGAATGTGCATGTGTGCAACATTTTTGACCTACGTCACCCAGGTACATGTACAACACACAAGTTTAAATGGCACGTGCAAAAAAACTATCTGAGAATCAATGTTATGAGCCTACTAGAACAATTTCAAAGAAAGAAACAGCAACCAACACATGGTGCATGTGGTGTTTCACAAACCTCTGAAAACCATGCTGCAGCAATATTAACTGCCCAGCTTGCCAGGTGCGTCAGTGCAAGCAGGGTGGTCAAGAGGACAATTAAAACTTGGGAGAACATTTCGGTTGTCTCTTGCAAAAAAAATTGTCTTACATTGTTGCAATTTAGATATTTAAACAAGGATTGTTATTTACAAAATTCATGCAGCAAACTGGTGTTGACCTCTATTCACTTACGGAGAAAGTTGAAGTGTTCAACTTTCAACAATCACGGAACACTATTATACAGTGTTTATGATAATACTGGAACAAAGGGAAATGGCTTTGGTATATTTATTATAGACATTGAAGCATAAATGTACATCTTTATCTTGAACAATCCCTAAAAAACAAAACAAAATAAAAAAAACTTTTTTATTTAAAAAAACAACAGGTTTGCTTATTTCCTAATGTTCTCTACTAGAAACACCGCAGTATCTTTGAAGGGGCACATATTTTATACAGTAAGAAAATTTAAATTTTGCATGTATTTGTCAGGAAGACTTCATAATAAGATTGATCAATATTTGAACATTGGAAGAAATTGCCTCATTTTGCCTCAAAAAGGTGTAATCTTATTTTTTTAAAAACCCACTACAATACTGTTCAAATGAGAATCTGTTGCTGTCTGTTAATTGGAACAAGCATTTTTTTTTTAATTGATATACACTGATTGATTACCGTAGGCAAAGAAGATGGAATGGAAATCATGTGTTAATGGAATATTCCAACAATATCATGCAATATCGCTGCAAGTGATGGACTCTTACGAATGTTGGATATGAGATTTGAGTTTGTTTGCAACTGTTTGAAATAAGAATATCTTTATAGTGTAGCATTTAGTTTTGACCTAGTACCCTAGTTTTTGACCCCACGTTCCACAGTTTCAGACTAATGAAATATTTCATTTAAGTTTCATGAAGGTTTTACAAGAACTATTGCAATAATATAACCTCAAGATTGTTCCAAAGGTTTTTCTAAGATTTGACCCCATGTGACCTAGTTTCAATCTATTTCAAGAAGTCATTGGACATTAAGCAAATATTATGCTTAAGTTTTATGAAGATTGGAGCTGATATATAACCTCTGTTTCTTCCAATGTTTTCTCGAAGATTTTACTTTTTGACCTAGCTTTTGATCCAATGTGACCTGTTTTAAAAATCTGTCAATATTACATCTAGGAGAACAATCTGCCCACCGTTTGAAAAAGTTTGACTTATCAATACCAATATTTGACCTAGAGACCTAATTTTTTTTATCACATGTCCCGGTATCCCAGTTATAAATTTATCTGAGAGTTCATCAAGGCCAAACATTTGATTAACTTTGAAGAATAGTAGACCAAATACAACACCTCTTGTGTGTTTAAGAGAATTTTCTGAGATTTGACCTTGTTTTTGACCCCATGTGATTTATTTAAACAAGGGATTGGGACTTGATCAAGGGGAATATTTTGACCAAGTTTGAACATAATCTAACCAATCCCAACCAAGATATGGTTTCAATGAATAAGTTTCATGAATATTGGACCAAATATAATTTCTCCAATGGTTTTATAACATTTGACCTACAGTGACCTAGTTTTTGACCCAATGTGACCCACTTTCACAAGCAGTGGAGATTTCATCAAGAAGAACGTTATCTTACCTATCACAACCAAGATATGGTTTCGAAAAGAAAGAAAAAGGACAGACAAAGCCAAAACAATATCCCCATCAGGCATCACGAAACCTTTGGTTTGGCAGAGGATAAAAAGCTGAATTGATTTTATAAAATTTTGAAGAAAACCAAGCTCTTACTAGGTCGGTATCCAACTGACTAAATCTAATACATGTATATGATCTTATCACTTGACAGAGAGAAATGTAAGTTAAAAAGATTACCAAAATCAGATCATTCATTTGATAAGAGGAATAAATAATGCCTCTGAATCTCTTTGTCAATAGAAACTGATTGGACAGTAAAAGTATGGCAGGATTGATTTATCACAGATTTTACAAAAAAAAATGTATGCTTTTCACAGTTCAAATTTAACACCAAGTATTCAAAGATAGTAAAATAGAAAAAAAAAACATTAGTATTTTTTCAAAATGAGAAATAATGGTACTAATTATACAAAGATAAACAACACCATGTTACGACATGCAATTTCACTCAAGACAGGAGATAACCAGTAACCCAAACATCTGAATGTCGACAAACTTTTAAATCACAATTCTATCAAAATTAAGACCTGTTAAAAAGTTTTAAAGGCTCTTCTTCCTAGATTAGTATCTGGTTTACTATTACCAGAAGTATCAAGTTTAGATTCACTGTAGAATAAAATTTTGTCTAAAGTACATGCCGGAATGAGAATAAGATATTTTGAGATAGAAAAATACTTTTTGCATAATATACATAAAAAGGTTAAATCACTAAAATTTAAATGCCAACCTTTAAATAAATGACTAGAAAAAATGGAATGTATGCAAAATATATAACAATATCAACAAAACTTAACAAACATTATCTTAATACTAAATAAGTACAATTTAAGTAAAATTATATTCAGTATTTAATAGTCATGTCTTCAAATACATGTATATAAATATATAAAACAAATACCTGGGTATAAAAACCTAAAAATGATCATAACTTTTAAATAAGGCCATCCTTAAAAAGTCTTTGCCTGTTCCCTTCCACACTTTTGTTGGTAGGTCAGAATGTTTAATCCCTTAATTAAGAACAGAACAACATGCTGTAATAACTAGTATTGCTTGCCTACTCCGGGTGTAAACAATTTTTATTTTATAATCTGCTATTATATTTTAAAAAGCCAACCAAAATGATTAAATGATTATGTTATGTGTATTTTTTGCGCGACTCAACTTATATGGGGATGTTAAAGATCAAATCATCTGGCACTGGTAGAAACAACAGAAATTCCTATCTGGTATGCAAGAAACCGATCTCTCAAATTCCATACACACAAAAACAATGATTTATAATAACAATACTTGTTAACTTTTACAACAGTTTAACTACATGCAAGCAAATGTTCTTCTGTTACAATATAGTTCAATGTTGGCACTACCAGTAGACAAAATCACCATTGGCTTCTAAAATTTTAAAAGTATTTCAAATACAGTACAAAGTTTTATTTGAAACTATTTCAAAATGATACTCATGTATATTTTTGCTTAAATTGGAAACATTGGCCACTACAAGAGTTCTGTAAAATGTCTTTTTGGCAATTTCTAAATGCCGATCTTGTAACTGGAGATTATATCTCATAATTCCTGAACCTCCTTAACACGTCAGACGCTGGCTCTCTCTTCCACCCAAAATCTGCTCTCTTGGCTTCATCCAACTTGGCTGAAGTATGTGAAGGAAACAATTAGGCACATTAAATGAACCTGTAACACTGTTATATGTATCATACAAATAGAATGGAGACTTTCAGGGAAGTGAACCTCAATCAAATGTGAACAGGATCTTAGGTTAATGAAAGCATCATTGCCAATCTATCATCAGACCATCAATATGTTTTCTCCACACTGCATTATACAATCTGTTGTGGAAATACAGTGGGATATATAACTGATTTTTAAATGTGTTAAATTAATAATTATTGTAAAAACATGAATAGAAGTATAACAAGATAATAAGGTTTTGCAATTGTGCATTCCTACATTCAAATAGTATGAAAACACATCACATGTTACCCATGGGACAAGCAGCAGAAGCGATGAAGAGTTAAGAAAACACACAAAGGTACAATGCTGACACTCACCTGCTCCAAGAAAATCAGGGTGTGCTGGTTCCTGGTTCTCGTCCACTTGTATAATGTTGGTACCCTGTCCCTCCTGCTGCTGTTGTTGTTGTTGTTGCTGCTGGGATTCGGTTCCCTCCAACATTGTCTCCTTCTTTGGGCTGGCCCAGTGCATAGACTGATGAAGGGTTATAATCATATAATCACATGACTTGTATAAAGGTTGTTTGTCCTAAATGTCAGTGTTGACTATTAATTGTTTCCTGGAAAGAATATCTTTTATGTTATGATGAACTTAAGCACTTACAGTTTATTTAGCTGATACAATAGTAAAGAAACTTTTAGCTGATACAATAGTAAAGAAACTACTATCATTATTTAAATTATAATTTCTCAAATAGGATCACATTATTTTTCATATCTACCATACATTTATTAAACTAAACAGAGTGGACGAGTAGACAATATAATTTCTAAAACTAAGCTGTTTATTGTTTATCAATATGCATAGTGGTTGCTCCACTGCGCCGGATTGTACCATGTTTAAATTGAATATTAATTAATTTAACAGACAGTATTTAGTAAGTCTCTGTTTATTCATTGTTAAATGAATTGTGGTGTAACAGCCTATAGTTGGTACTGGACAATGATTGATTTAATTTTTTACATCATTTCCAATTTCCTAGACATTGTTTTGCAGAAATGTTTAACACAAATATAATAACAGGCGAGACTGAATCTACTGTCTTAAAAATGATTATTATTTTATCAGCATTTCGTAGAATACAAAAATCATTTGTATTACAAACAAGCTCTAAATGTAAGTTTATTTACCGTGTGTACTGCGTCTCTCATGCCACACCAATTGCTGAAGGTGACTGAGATGCCGGAGTGTTTCCACTTGTCATAGTTCTGCCGGCGCTCATCATCCGTCAGTATCTCCTTTGCGGTCTGTATTCTCTCAAACTCTGCAGCTGTAAAAGGTTCAGCCAATGCAAAGGGAGTTAGACAATATAATGTTCAATCTGAAAACAGAGATTGCTGTTTGATCATTAGGAGAGCATTACATACCTTTCTCTGCATTCCCAGGGTGTTTGTCAGGATGGCAGCTCAGCACTCTTGCTTTATATTCCGCAACAATCTGCTCCTTCTGGAAGAGTGAACAATTGTTTGTTACATAAAAATAACAAAAGGACATTTTAACTATTGATTTCTGCCCACAAAAGTTCTTGAAAATGATAGTAATTAAACAAGAGCTGTCACTGTAAGTGCCAACTACCCCTGAAGTGCCTGAAAGATCAATGGAATATGCCTATATTCAGGAAAAACTAGCATTAGCTATAAGCATGTATGCAGGACCCAATGATTGTTGACTTCAAGTGAATGTGCGTGTGTGTGGGGGGGGGGAGTAGAAACAGCCTTGACACAACCACCTATGCTAGATGTGCAAATTTGCAGCATTTTATAATGATTTACCTAAGATGTGTTACATTGACGTCTGTGGTAGGGATATGGGCGTTACACACAACAGGTTGTTTTGTGTGCCTTATACATATTATGTGCCAGGTTAAATTGCACCATGCATGATAAAGCAACAGCCCAGACAAACACAAAAAACAGTGATTTTAATACGAGTTCGGGGGTATAAAAAATCCAAAGGGGCTGTATAATAAATGTTTTACTCTCAGTCCCAGTACATAATATGATTCAATTATTATTATTATTATTATTATTATTAATTATTATTATTATTATTATTATCCATGTGACAAACACCCCGTATTGGGCCTAGTCAGCCATTTTAAGAGCACAAGAGTTGTTTGTAAAACAACTATTCCACCCTAATGGCAACCACTTAGTAATTTTGCATTTAAAGTCTGTGGGGTAAAGTGTAATGATCAATATTGCTACAAGTTTGAGGAATGTAGGGTCAAGCACTATCAATTACGGCAAGCTTTTTGTGTTCAAGGTTACTGTGACCATGACCTTTGACCTACTAACCTCAAATTCTACAGGGATCATGACCAACCCTCATACCAAGTTTGAGGACTGTAACTCTAGTTATTAATCCGACAAAATAAAATCAATTTGTTTGTGTTTAAGTCCCCATGACTGTGATCTTTGACCTACTCACCTTAAATATACAGGGGTCATCTGCTGGTCATGATCAACTTTCACACTAAGTTTAAGCACTGTAGAATTAAGCACACTCTAGTTATCAATTTAAAAAGCTTTTTTGTATCCAAGGTCATGTTTCCTACCATGTTTGAGAACCTTAGGCCCAAGAGTTCTCTAGTTATCAGTCGGACAAGGTCTGGCCTACTGACTGACCGACGGAGCGACAAGTGCAAAGCAATATACCCCACTTCTTCAAAACTTAAAATTGTATGTTATGCACCCTGACAAATTTATAACCTAAACCTAAAACTATCATCAATGCGAATAGAAACAAAACAGGAAAGTTAAAGAACCTTAGAATCTTAAATATCAACTGTCAAAGCATTCGTCAGAAAGGAAAACTGCTGGAAGCCATTATAGATGACACAGCTCCAGATATCATCATTTACACTGAATCATGGCTTGATCCTGACATCAGGTCACCAGAATTACTACCCGTCCAGCTGGAGTATGACATCTTCCGTCGAGACCGACCAAAAGGCCCACATGGCGGCATTCTCATTATGTCCAAGAAACACCTCCAGCTTGGTAACATCACTACAAGCCAACACAACGAGTTGATCAGTGCCTGGTTCATCGCAGACAAGAAGAATATCACAATTGCGGCGTTCTACAGACAACCAAACAAAGTAGAAGAAGATTACCTTTTATCTGTCAAAGAAGATTTTCTTACTCTACGAAAACTAGCAAAGAGGAATATACTCATAATAGCTGGAGATTTCAACCTCCCAGACATCGATTGGAAAAACCTATCCATAGCTGGAAAGCAGTACCCTTCTAGGTTCAATCAATCATTCCTTGATATGATATCAGACAACAACTTGGAGCAAATTGTAGACTTTCCCATGAGAAAACATAACACCTTGGATATCATACTCACAACACACCCCCAGCTTCAAACAACGATGCAAACCCATGCCCTCCATTGGCAACAGTGACCACGATATTGTTCTATTTGATACTTCCATCAGTGCTAGTCATCCCAAACCACCAAGAAGGAAGGTCTTTTTATGGAAGAAAGCTGACCTCCAAGGCATTAAGGACGATTTATCAGACCTATCAAACATAATAAACATGAACGATTCCTCCATTGAAGATTCCTGGGCAAGATTAAAGAACACCATACAACCATTGAAAAACGGGTTCCTTCCAAAATGACAATATCACGACACACCAACCCATGGATGAACACCGAAATTAAAAGAACAATTAGAAAAAAACAGAGAGCATATAAAAAAGCGAGAAGATCAAACCAGAAACGGGACTAAGATAGGTACAAGAGATTGCAGAAAGAAGTGCAATACCAGATACGCAAGGCCAATAACAAATTCCTTGTGGACACAGTCAGTAACGACTTCAAGGACAACTCCAAAAAGTTTTGGGCCTTCGTCAAAAGCATGGGACAGGAAAGTACTGGTGTTGCACCTTTGAAGAACAAGGATGGTTTCCTCCAGAGCGGCAATGCAGCCAGAGCTAACATTCTTAACGATCAGTTTGTCTCCGCATTCATCGCGAAAATACCACCAACTTTCCATACATGGGACAAAGGGGCATACCATCTATGCCCAACATTTCAGTTGACTGGAAGGGTGTACACAAGCTGCTGATGAACCTCAAGACCAAGAAAGCCACTGGTCCTGATGAGCTTCCAGCCATCATCCTGAAAGCAGCTGCTACAGAATTAGCCCCTGCCTTAGCAAAGCTGTTCCAGCTTTCGCTCAACCTAGGTGAAGTACCTCAAGACTGGCGGGATGCCTCGGTAGTCCCACTTTTCAAGAAGGGCGACCGACACCAAGCATCTAACTATAGACCAGTGTCCTTGACGTCCATAACGTGCAAACTCTTGGAGCACATAGTGCACAGCAATGTCATGCAGCACTTCGACGAGCACAACCAGCACGGTTTCCGTAAGCGACGCTCCTGTGAGACACAGCTCCTTACCACAATCCAAGAAATCGCCTCAAACACTGCCAAAGGGAAGCAAGTAGATGTCATTCTATTGGACTTTGCCAAAGCCTTTGACAATGTCCCCCATGCCTGCCTACTGCACAAGTTGGACCACTACGGTGTTAGGGGAAACGTCAAGAGATGGGTACAGTCATTCCTAAGAAACCGAAAACAACAAGTTGTTCTTGATGGAGCCAAGTCAGGAACAGCAGACGTACCGGGTACTATGCGGCGTTCCGCAAGGGTCAGTCCTTGGTCCTCTGTTGTTTTTAGCCTTCATTAATGACCTCCCAGACGTGATCAAATCATCATCCTCTAAGTTATTTGCTGTTGACAGTGCGGTCTTCAAGGTGATCGAGAACGACCATGATGTACAACTCCTACAGGAAGACCTCCAACACTGGAAAAGTGGGAAGAATAGTGGCAAATGAGCTTCAACCCCACTAAGTGTACTGTCATCAGAATCGCCCCTCGTTGTCGACACCAAATACAGTCTCCATGGCCACACACTTGAAGTAGATGACGCCAGCAATTACCTTGGAGTCACCATCACTGAAAGCCTCACCTGGGAGAAGCACATAGTCAACATCACTAGCAAGGCCAACGGTACACTGGGATTCCTACGCAGAAACCTGAGGGAATGCACGCCACCTGTCAAGGAAGCTTCATACAAGGCCATGGTCCGCCCCTCACTTGAAAATGCAGCAACCATCTGGGACCCACACCAGCAAAACCACATCAAATCCATTGAGCAGGTCCAGCGTAGAGCAGCCCACTTTGTCTTCAACAACTATTCAACAAAGACCCCAGGATGCATCTCCGACATGATAAAAGACCTTAACTGGGAGTCCTTCGAACAGCGTTGAAAACACAGCCGGTTGTCCATGATGTACAAGATCCGCAACAACCTTGTAGACATCAACGCAGACAGGTACCTCAAAAGTGGCGAACCAAGGGCCAACACCGGCTATTCCAGGAGCGAGTAACAGACCAGGTACTGGCAAACTCCTTCTTCTTACGGACAGTGCATGAATGGAACCTCTTACCTGCTACCACAGTATCTGCGCCCACCATAGATGCATTCAGGTTGCTCTTAGCAGAGTAACCTGAGACTTCTTCACAAGACATGACACTGTATATAGTTTTACAAATTTTAACACTTAAGACACTGTGCGAATTTTAACATTTGAGACACTGTGCGCCACCACCACGCCTAGTCTCATTGAGCTACTTACGCACTTTGAAGAGCCAAGCTCAGTATATGGAAGAAGAAGAAGAAGAAGAAGAAGAAGAAGAAGAAGAAGAAGAAGAAGAAGAAGAAGAAGAAGAAGAACTAAAATGCATAACCAAACAAACCTGCAATTTGATGGATTCCCAAATTTCTTAAAACTGTAAAATGTGTAAAGCAATGAAACTGCAATTGTCACATGCTCTGCACTACATGTAAACAGTGAAAATGCCAGCAGTTGAAATGAACATATAGGTTTTGTTTTTAACAACTTTCATTCATCAAGATATTTAGAATCTAATATAAATACCCAATGCATCTGTGTGAAAAGGTATTTCAATGGTTTATGTACATTACAGTTCCAGGAGATTTGGGAGTTTGAGTAGCTACAACAATGAGCGATCAGGGATACTTTTTTTTATTACTTTGACATTTCATTGTATCCCTGTCACGAGTCTGCCATAATCTAAAAATCGTCAAAAGCCTCATTGACGGCCATTTAGGTGGACTAGGAGTTTGGACTTAATCAAATTACATGTGTTACGAAAGTGTATGCATTTCTAGTTCTGAATTGTGTGCCAAGATGCTCCCCTTCAATATCAATTATCATCAATGAGTGTCTCAAGGCAAGATCAAATGTAGCTAAAGAACTTCAGCGAACACGTTATATATGACATTTTTGGATGTGTTCTTAATCTGTTGTAAACATCAAAAAAATAAATATCAACATTAAAGTTATGGAAGCCAGAACTAGATCAAATGGCGTGTCTTGAATGTTTTCTTACAGAAGACAATTCATCACATCCTAAGACAGAATAATAATCCTCTGCATCGTCCTTTTTAAAGTTGAGTATGTCTTCCAAAGCTTCATTCATGACTTTGACAGCTGGATGATCTAAATTTAATTTTAATGTTTTTGTTGGAAAAACCCACAGGGATCAAGTGTTATAATTTTTTGTTTGATGGATAACTAAAATTAAATTTAAAAAATAATTAAAACAATTGCATTTTGAAAAAGTTTAAAAATATTTGAAATATATAATTATGCTAAAGTTATCACGTCACCTCTGATAATAACTAATATTACTAAACATATAGCATTTATTAAGAAGGTATCCCTTGCGCAAAACAAATGCGCAGGGGAATTGCGTCAAAATGGCCGACGGAGACTCAAACGAAACTCCCGCGAAAAGATTAAAATTGGATGACACTTCTTCCGATCATGGTACTGTCAATTAGCTGTTTTGTTTGTTACATTGTGTTCTTTCTTTTGAAATAGTTTGCTTGAGAAATTTTGTTTGAAAAAACTTCACATATCCCACAAATTGATCAAATTTTAATAATAGATGTAGTTATCTCCCTTAATGATAGGTCCAAAAGTAAGATATGATGGTTACGTTACACTGATAGTTGTGATTTTGATCGAATGATAGGTTTACCATACTATTACTTAAAACATATATGTAATTTAAATATATTTTCGTTAAAAAATGTAGAATGTTTTTCAGGGATGATAAAATTCCGGATTAATCCGGAATTCCGGATTTAAGGCCTCACGGATCGATTTTGAGATTAATGTAAATCCGTTGAGTTTTTTCTAGGGGGAGGGGTACAGGGAGCGAATCGAGCTCAGTTCGAACAATATGGGTACGAAAGGTGAGTTTTCCGGAAGCGTAAAGTCGGAAATTAACGAACCTATTTACGTCTTGGCAATCGAGCTATATGATTGGTTAAGATAGCATCCGGTGATTACGGAAATTACCGATGGGACTAGAAGACAGTATCCGGATGGTCGTATCCGGATATGACAGACGACGAAGACGAATAAACGGGTATTGGAAAATTGGAGAAAAACGACCACCACCAACTTCTAAAAACATCGATTCGTCGATTTAAAGGGTATATTTGCCATTTTTTATTAAGAGAAATTCCCGAAACGTTTCTATTTAAGTTAATAGAAAGTGATCAAACTGATTATGAATTTTGCGCATGTAGCATTATTTCAGACATCCCGATTCGGATTGTGTCATAATAATCGATTTTTATTTTACAAATTTTATTTGGCCGATTGAAGTTTACGCTGTAAACCGTTTCTTTATTATTCTCATAATGTTTGAAGCATTGTTCTCAATAAGAAGTGGCTGTTGACCATAATGGGAGGTTCAAATGAAAATTGGTTTGGTTCAAATTTAAACAAAAAAAATGAATAAATATTTTGTAGTAGTAATACATATTACGTAGAGGCAGTCATTTTATTTTCTATTTGAGACAGTTCAACAAAACTTCTTGAGGACCCAGTTTGAGTGAGATTTAAATTCTATAGTTGTAATTTGTATTTCCAGTTATGTTAATGGTTACAAAAGTCAGGGATGAACAGACACCTCAGCCAGTGCATCCAGTTATTCCTGTCAATGACTGACAATTTAATCCAGAGGCCATGATACTTGGATTTATGGCTGAACATGCTCCCTGGCACCACAGTAGTGTGTCTTACTTAAGACACTTGCCAAAGATACAAAAGCTCTCAGCGAATTAAAACTTCAAAGGTGTACAGCATCATACAAGATGACTTACGGAGTGGCTAGCCATTTCAATGATGAACATGTGGAGGAGTTAATGGATCTCGGTTTTGTTTCAACTAAGACAAGTCAACAAACACAATGAGAAAACTGTTGCGGCTATTTTTCTGCTATAGAGAAAAAAATAGTGTTGAGACATTTGGCCTCCTTAAAAATCACTAGGGCTGATTCTGAATCAATTTTCATAGAATTTGAAAGCCTGTTTGAGAGACTTGAACTGCCGTGGGATAATCTAGTTTGTGTTCTACTGGACTCATGTAACACCATGAGGGGAAATAATCTGGCTTAGGGACCAGAATACGTCAAAGTCCACCATGTCCACAACAGCTACGCTGCCAAAGCATTTAAGTCCCGTTTGGATATTACTTGGAATAATATATATAATAATTAATAACACTATATTCTCATCAAATGTGCAGAAAATGGAATAAATACTCTTTTTATGATACATAAAAATTGAATAATTAACACTTTTACAATAAACATTTGCAAGCATCATAATCGATATGTTGTTCATTATTATAAATCAAACATCCCACAGTGTAGACTGTTCATACACAAGCATTTGATCATAGCCAGTTGAGTTTTATGGGAAGTGGACAACTGAACCAAAATGTCAGGTACATGTCTAATGCCTGTGACTTCAGGTAAAATAAAGTAAATTTAACTTTGTTTAAAGACAAAGGTGTTAAACTTCACTGCTAAGATTCCTGATAATTGTTCTGATTGTGGATGTCTCGTGTTGTACATAATTATATATACCAAACCGAAAGGTGTACTCCTTGAACACTATTCTAAGGCAAAAAGGGTATTAGAATCCCTGAAATACGGAAAGCTTCGGGGGGTTTCGCCCCCCTTGTCCCCCCACCAGGGCTTTGCCCTGGACCCATCGGGGGCCTTTGGCGGCCCCCTGAACCCCACGCAGACATTTTCAGGATTGGCAACTTGGCTCTGTTATCATCCCTGTTTTTGCTTGATTAGTTGTAAATTATGGTTGTTTCTAAAATACAGAATGTGACACAATGTAACAAAAGGATCACACATACTATAAATTATAATATGGAATATATCTTAATTATATAGTAATATAGGTACTTCTTGTTATATTACTATAAAAAACTACTATTATTAGTAATATTCTATTTTATTATTCAGTTCCAAATGCCAACTTTGGATCAGGTCAAAGTGAAACTAGTGAAAAAGCTACATCACATATAAAGGTCGTAGAAGATAAGAAAGTAAGTATTTCCTGAACATTAGTTGATGGTAATGAAATGATTTCATACTTAAGTATTATATATTGAACTTTTTAAGACTTTTTTTCAGACTTCATGAAATGCAAAATTAATTTAAGAAAACGATAAATAGTATCCTTTTGTGCAATAATAAAATGTTTTGTATTTTGATGAAAAACCAGGAAATTCACATATATTTTTCAGAGCACAGCATCAGTCAGCCAACAGGATGATCCAGGAGGGGAGCGAGTGAATGGAGAAATACATACTGGGAAGGTACCAGTAAACAAAGAAGATGCAGGGGATGAGGTGAATGATACAGAGAGAAATAGTCAGAGGAAGCAAGAAGAAAGTGGTAGGCACAGACGTTTACACATTTCAAATAAATTAGAATTTTAAAACAAACACATTGAACATTTAGTATAAACTAACAATGACTAGAACAACTTTGTATGACATAAACAATCGGATAAACTATTGACCCTGCGATGTCTTTAACATCGCACAACAGCACTGATTCTGTAATAAATGTATCCAATATGCCACCATCATTATTCATGTCAGAAAATAGCTCATTGAGCTAATGTTTTTTGTTATCATATACCCGACTAAATAAAGATTCTTTTATCTCTCAGAAGGAGATGTACGTGATGAAGATGAGGATGAGGATGACAGACTATCAAATGTTAGTGGAATCAGCGGCATGTCAGATCTCAGTGGAGAGGAGTCCTGGGCAGCTAAACCACCTGGTAACCTTGTCAATCATGGTCTTTCTATTTGAGTGTGGAATAGAGACCTGTTTTCTTTTTGAGAACAAGACTGCTAACATGACTTTTGCCTGATCTAACAGACAACTTAAACAACTGCTTGAAGAACCAGATTCTAGTTACTGGAGTCAACGTTTGATTTTTCTGTTTTGATTTTAATATCATGTTTAAGTTGAGTAACTCATCTATCAGAAAAGAAAGTCAGGCTATTTGGTGTAGGCAAATATTTTATCCTTTGTTGCACCTTTTTAAGTTTGGAAATTCTCTCCAATAGGTTCAATATCATGGGTGTATCGCTGTATGTCAGACGGTATGGATCCACGTGTTTTACTGCGTCAGTTGATGCCTGATGGCTCGTCCGTCCCTGACTTTGACGACATGTTCCTGTGGAAGTTGGTTGTTAGCATGGTGACAGAGCCACCACCTAGAAAGAAACTGGAGGATTATAACACTCTGGAGGATGCAGTCAAACTGCTGAAGACTTGCAGCAAGATCATGGTGCTTACTGGTGCTGGGGTAGGTGATAGTTGTGTTGTAAGTTATTGCCCAGTATGGCAAATGAAGTTTAATGTATCCTTAACAGCACAGTATATATTATATATATAAGGTTATTTCGGTATTTTCAAAAAGTATCATGAGTTTTCATACCCTCTAGATATATTTGAAAAATGTTATCTGTGCAAAATTATTGATATATAACTTGAAAAGTTCAGATCATGCCAGCCACATACTTATCGGTGTTTGCAAGAATCGCTGTAACAATCATTATGTATTCACATGTTTCTTTTTTCCCATTACAGGTGTCCGTATCATGTGGGATCCCGGATTTCCGCTCCAAGAATGGTATTTACGCACGTTTGGCTGTGGATTTCCCTGACCTGCCTGACCCACAGGCCATGTTTGACATCAGCTACTTCCGGCGGGAACAGAGGCCTTTCTTCAAGTTTGCAAAAGTAAAGCTTATTTGACGTTTTGTTGAAGTTGTATTTAGTTGCATTAAAAGTTATTAAATTTTAATATTATTGATGTTTAAGCTAAGTAGTTATAGAAGGATGCTGCATTCTGTAAAAGGGTTGAACTTTCTGCTTTAACTGATGTCATTTGATATTATATGTGTAAATACAAGCTTTTTCTTAAACATGCAAGACAACAATTGACAAGCTTTTCTGATTTTTTATATCTGTTTATAACACTTTAATAGGATTAATATGAATATTGAGAAATGCATATTTGAATTAAAAAGATAACTCATAACAACATGTTTTAAATGCTTGTTCATTGTGTGTATGTGTATTTGAAGGTAAGTTTTGAACTCAAAATCTAATTCAGTCATTTTATTGTTAGAACTAAACATTTAAATACAAAATGTTGAGATACAGATACAAAAATATTCCTGAACGTATTTTACTGGAAGTATGAAAGTAACCGGAAAACTAAAACCGGAAAACGCAAAACAACGGTGCATCCTGTAAAATATTCCTGACAAAATAGACTGTAAACTTAAAACAAATATCTGCTTAGGCCAGAGTTTTTTTATCTTTAGATTTACGGGAGATTTTTCAAAAAGTTCGGTAAGGAGGAGGAAATAAAAATAAAAATAAAATGCATAAAATGTCCCAAAGGAGAAATAAATAAAAATAAAACGGATTTTTCTCCGATTTTTTTTATTTTTTAAAACTTCTTATATCATGAAGACAAAACACACCTTACTTGTGTCAGCTATTTCATAGGCTGAAAAAAGGGTGATAAATCACCATAAAGTTTCAAAAGCATAATTGAAAGATCCTTTTAATGACTGAAAATATTGACCTCAACACTGTGAGTTCAAGCGCTCATTGAAATTAATTGTATATATTTGTTCGAATGTATCTATGCATATGAGGTGCATATATTATCAACTCATGGATTTTATGAAACATGTCAGTGTAATAAAGAAGTTTAAATGGCCAATTCTAACCTTTTGCCCACAATATAAGCATATCCTTTCCATTGTGAAGTAATCAAAAATTAAACACAGTTTCAGACATGGTATAATAAGGAGGTCAAATGTGTTTTTCTGTCTTTAACGAAATAGCACCGTGACAATTTACCGTGATGTGGTTTTTATATAGAAAATATAACCAAAAAAAGTAGAAGCCCTGATGGAAATTCCTGTTCACTTCAAATTTTGACAGGGCTTACGGATACACAGACAGTCAAAATCTACATTTATGTACTTCACCAAAGAAAATTCGGGAGCATTCAGATAAATTTTACAAGTGTTATATGTTTCAAAAAACCAGGTCTAAGAACTGATTTTAGAATCAGTCCTGAAAAATATCCTTCTAATTCCAGCTATGCCCGTTGGCAATAAGCAACGGATAAGTTTGACTTCTTGCACTGACTGCCAAATATCTTATGTTCAGATTTTTTCTGTTTTATCGGAAACACACACTATGTTATTATTACATCATTTTCAGTATTCTATAACGATTTAAATTCCAAATCATTATTAAACTAATTAACAACTACGAATATCACGATACCTTGTGTTTTTCTCTTCAAATATGTGATCGTGAAGCAGTGTGTTCAATGCTCCCCAGAGTCAAATTCAGAAAAAAATATCCATTTTGACTATGATGAACACGATATCATTTTGCAGTTTGTGTTTGTCAGAAGCTATACATTTTTGCGCTGTAATCCGATTCATCCTTGTTAATATACGACGTGCGCCAACGACTTTTAATAGACAATACAACCCACAAATTTCTGTCTCCTTATTTTGACCGGAAGTTTCGCAATCATTCCACGAAACGCGAACAACATACTGAATCTACAAAAAAATCACAATAAACACGTTTTAAGTTCACCACGGTTTGATTTAAATAATGAAACATAAACATCGGAACGTTTTTTGTAGTAAAACATTTCTATATAGCTGCAGAAATTGCGAGAAATAAGGGGTATGACAAAAAGTACTTTCACTTTTGACAGGACGTTGTTATGGTAACGGGTACCTGTTCTGTTTCCCCGCGTA